>NC_090813.1:84258388-84558388 GCF_000390325.3 Nicotiana tomentosiformis | reverse complement strand
CTGAGAGACGGCTGGTGCCATGGGAAATGCGCCAGTCTGGGCCACACTCTCCATAAGACCCATAAAACAGACCAAAGTGTCCTGAAGTAATGGGGTGGCAGTGAACCCCTCTGGAACCTGAACTGGTCCGGCAGGAACAGTGTGGGCTGGAACCTCCTCGTCAAGCTCTATCAGAGGCTCCACTACTGGGGCTGCTGCTCGGGCTCTAGGCTGAGCCTTCCCCTACCTCGGCCTCTGGCACGGCCTCGGCCTCAACCCCTGCCCCGCATAAGAGCTGCCACTGGAGGCTCTGGCTGCTGCTCAGTTGAAGAAGCGGTACGTGTTCTCGCCATCTGTGAGAGAATAAGAGTAGAAAAGTTCAATCAGTATTGAGAAAACAACATCGCACGACAGAGGAGAATAGAAGTGAAATTTGTTCCTAAACTTCATAGCCTCTGGAAGTTAAGCACAGACGTCTTCGTACCGATCCTCCAGACTCTACTAAGCTTGCTCGTGAATTGTGAGACCTAGGAAACCTAGTGCTTTGATACCAACTTGTCACGACACAGAATTCCCACCGTCGGGACCGTGATGACGCCTAACATTTCACTTGCTAGGCAAGCCACTGTTAGAGAATCATTAAACCAATCCTTATTACATTCAGTGATTAACAGCAAATTAGCTAAGATGAAATATAGTGAGTGCGGAATAATATCAAAATTTTATTAACTACTACCACCCGGATCTGAAGTCATAATTCACGAGCATTCTAGAATTCACTACAAGTAATAGTCTGAAAGAAATACAACTATCTGAATAAAAGAAACAGTAGAACAGAAAAAATATATGGGGACTTCAAGGTCTATGAAAAGTGTACGACATCACCCTTCGTGCTTTTACTCTCAATCTCACCATTAAACAATAGAAACGACACGACATCACCATTCGTACATTAACTCTCATCTCATGGTACGGCATCACCCTTCGTGCATTAACACTCACAATATGGCACGGCATCACCCTTCGTGCATTAACACTCACAATATGGCACGGCATCACCCTTCGTGCATTAACACTCACAATATGGCACGACATCACCCTTCGTGCATTAACACTCTCCCTTACCATAATGCAATGCATAAATAACAAAAGGGAGATAGAATAACAAGTACAAGCTTTACTTCAACATTTGGTTCCACAATATCAATCTCAACTTTGAAATAAATACTCAACTATCACCAGAGAATCCGTAATCATGATAAGAACGATCAGTTTAACAACACTAGTCTAAACACATAACAATTAGGCATAGGAAAGAGACGATATAAAAAATGGCAGAAAACAGGGAAAATAGGTAAATTGGCGAGGCATAAGTACTCGTCACCTCACATATACGCCGCTCACATGAATTTTACATAGCAAATAATCTGAGGTTCCTAATTCCCTCAAGTCAGGGTTAGACACAACACTTACCTTGCTCCGAAGGCCACTTAATTCTCAATCACAGCTTTTCCACTAGAATTCACCTCCAAATCAGTCGTATCTATTCAAAACTGACTCGATAATATCAAATATTGCTAAAGGAATCATGTATATTGCATAAGTTAAATTTTCCAAATTTTCCTCTAGAAAGTCAAAAATCGACCCCAGGCCTGCTTGGTCAAAACCCGAGGTTTGGACCAAAATCCATTTACCCATTCACCCCCGAGCCCAGATATATAATAGGTTTTGGAATTCGACCTCAAATTGAGGTCTAAATCCCCAAATTTCTGAAATCCCTAGTTTCTACCCAAACCCCTAATTCTACCATGAAAACTCTAGAATTTAGGTTGAAAATTTATGAAATGAAATGGGTAATTGAAAGAAAATGGTTTAGAATCACTTATCAACACTTTGGGGAAGAAAATAACTGTTGAAAATCGCCTCTAACCGTTTGGTTCTTGAAAATGTTGAAGAAATGACTTAAGTCCCGTTTTGATTCTGTTTTATGCACTGGGCGACAGTGTGCATCGCGTTCGCGAGGCCACTGTCGCGTTCGCGAAGAGTATCGGCTGTCAAGACTTCGCGTTCACGAGACCTTACTCGCGTTTGCGATGGTTACTCCCCCTGGCCTTCGCGTTCGCGATGAAGGAATGACCAACCCTCCCCCAGGTCCCCAAGTGCTTCGCATTCGCGATGAGCCGGTCGCGTTTGCGAAGCGTAAATCCCCCATCACTTCACGTTCGCGACCAGGCCTTCGCGTTCACGACCAGGCCTTCGTGTTCGCGAAGAAGAAATTTCAGCCTCACCATTTTACTCTTCGTGTTCGCGAGAGTACCTTCGCGAACGCGAAGAAGGACATGCCAGAAAACCAAAATCTGCAGAAAACCAGATTTTTCCAAATCCAAAACATCCTGTGGCCTATACGGAACTCACCCGAGCCCTCGGGGCTCCAAACCAAAAGTGCACACAAGCCTAAAACTATCATACGAACTTGTTCGCATGATCAAATCACCAAAATAACACCTAGAACTACGAATTTAGCACCAAATCGAATGTAATTTTCAAGTAAGCTTTAAAATTCCTATCTTCTCCACTGAACGTCCGAATCACATCAAATCAACTTTGCTTCTCACCAAATTTTACAAACAAGTCTTAAATACTATAATGAACATGTACCAGGCATCAGAACCAAAATACGGACCCGATACTAACAATGCCAAACATCAATCAATTCTTAAAAATAATAAATTTTCAGACTTTTAATTTTCATCAAAAATTCATAACTCGAGCTGGGGACCTCCGAATTTGATTTCAGGCATACGCCCAGGTCCCATAATTCGATACAGACCCACCGAGACCATCAAAATACGGATCTAGGCCCTTTTACTAGAAATGTTGACCAAAGTCAACTAAAATTAACTTTTAAGCAAACATTCTTATTTTCATCAATTTTCAACATAAAAGTTTTCCGGAAATACGCCCGGACTGTGCACGCAAATTGAGGAGGGTAAAAATAAAAATTTTAAGGCTCAAGAGTGCATATATTCGAGTTCTAAAATATAAGATAATTTTTTGGGTCATCACAGCGTTCTACGTTAATAATGACACATTATGGTTTAAATATTTATTTATATGAAGGAAGAAAAAAATTTAATTAATGAGAAAAATTATATGTATAATAATACAACAATCGTCCAAATACTGAAAATATTACTACATTAGCATAATACGCGAATTCAAAATGAAAGGACTGTTTGACCAAAAAGTGTAACTTCCGATTAAACTATTAAGTTTATGTAATAATGGATTAAATATATTAAAGGATAACAACTCTAGACACTAATCCCGAAAACATACAGTAGATGGGACAAATCCCGTAAATGGTTTATGACAATAAGTGCAAATAATATTTTAAAGCATGAACATTAATGGAGATATAACTAACAATAAATGGCAATAAATGACATTTAAGTAAATAAGGAGAAAGATTCACCCAATAATGGATGGGTTGAACGAATATTTCTCCTGGTAATGATGAATGACAGAAGGGTTTAAGATTCGTATGAATAATCCTCGGATATGGTGGAAATGTGGGGAATAATATGAACAAGAATCTTTATCAAAAGGTAGTCTTTGTATTTTTGCAAGAAAGAAAGTCTTCTTCTCAAAAGTGTTCTTATCAAAATAAATATTGCATGCCCCTATCATTGTCTCTTCTTTCTATATATATGGGGCATTTTCCTAGAAAATCTTAATAGTATAAAAATAAAGGAAATATCCACTAGAATATTCCCTTTTAATATCCTATCCTAACAAAGTAGTCGTTACAAGTCTTATCATCAATAGTCACTCTCGACCTCGACCCTTGTCGACTACGACTCTTGTTGCCATCTCGATTACGGCTCATGTCGGCACCTCGGCCAATGACTTCGTTACATCTTAGGCGAACTCGACCGACTCTTTCCTTAATGCCATATTACGTTAAATTTCCTAGGGACAGATTTTGTCCTATACAATTAGTCCCTCCGCTTATTAAGGCCGACGCCAGAAGGCCTTGATGAGCGAACTCTGTATAACGTGACCGAAGTTTTTAGATAAGATGGATTAGCCATAGTGATTAGGGACGAGTAAGCGGCGTGTCCCATAGTGAATCGTAAGTTATGGGATCATAAATCCCATGAATCAAGGTGACATCATGGCGGCTGACGTCATTATGGCGCAATTTCCAGAGACACTACTTCGTTTTGCGTGCGCCTCCCGATAGAGCATGTCGCTTCAGTTATAGTGTCACGCAATGATGGTTAATTTCTTGGTTTTGATGCCTGCATCTCTATAAATAGGGGTGTGTGGGTAACGTATTAACATTTTACGAAACTTCTTATACCCATAAAACTTTGCATCTTCTTCTTCCTCCATTGTTTGAAACTCTTTAGTGGTTTTAGTGATTCTCACTGCTTTTCAACACTTCTGTGCTTAAAACATCTTTTCTCGAAAATATGGTTAACATACCTTCTGATTCTGGTACGGCGGCTGACCCTACCCTTGGAGGTACGTATGCCTCTTTACGGCGACGATGTTTCTGTTGCCCTTTAATATGAGAGGTTTCCTACGATGGAGAAAATAATTACTCGCAGTGAAAAGACTAGATCTGACTTTTCAAAGTTGACTGAAGGCGATCCAGAGGCCTCGGAGTCGATGATGAACGAGGTCGGCCTCGTTGAGTTTAGGGCAAAGTTCAAAATTTTGGCTCACATCGATCTGATTCCGGTAGGGCGTGATGTGGTACAGATACATCGCCCAGGATATTGCACGTTCTATGCATATCCGTTCTATGTAGGTTATTCCTTTCCTATTCTCCCATTGGCGGAGGAATTTTGCCGCTACTACGGCATCTGCCCGGCCCAACTCTAACTTTACATCTACAAGCGTATCCCTATGTTGAGGAAATATGCGGAATTGGCTGGCCGTGGGGTCTCACTTTGCCACATGATGCATCTCTTCGCCCCTAATTTCTATAAGGGGACGATGCTGCACCTTCACCACCGAGGAAGTAAAAGTTTGGTGGTGAAGATGGACGATAAGGCAAATCATCAGTTCTGGCTCAACTACTTCTTCGTCAAAACCGAGGACGTGATGGTCAACGCGAGCGGATTCCCCGAGGCTTGGAATTATGCCAGTAAGTATCTTTTTGCCTCGTATTTGTTTTACCTGTTTTAGTCGTAGTCTAACATTCCGTCCCTTCTTCGCGCAGCCGAGACTTTGCCCCCTCCTTTGGTCGGGGACATTCATAACTAGGTCAGCCAGGTCTTGCCTCACACAGTGGGGGATCGTGAATGGCCAGCTTGTATCAAGAAATTTAGGCCTGCGCCTTCAATGATCGATGAGTTCGTCTATATGTATCTATCTTTAAACTTATTATCTTTAATCCATACCGTTTTGACCTCATGGTCGCCTGCTCATTACGGTTTTATATAGGAAGTGGCAGACTTTTAATTTTTCGTTTTCAGTCCGAGGATCTTCGAGAAGGCCGAGAGCTCCTGCTCTAGTGTTCCGCAAAAGGAAAGCAACTTTTGTTCCTTCTGCCATGGTGAGGTATGCTAGGTCATCGACTATGCCTGTAGCAGGACTCTCGACTTCCCCTCTGCATTATCTAGTAGACGAGGATGATGAGGAGGAATTGTCACCGAATGGTGATAACTTGCTTCCGTGTAAGAGGCAATCTCTAGATGTCGGCGAAGGAGTTGTCCGTGCGGGGATTCGGTGATGGAGAATTTCGTCATCCGAGTAACGGTGACCATAGAGCTTGGAGATGACACCGAGTTACCGCCCACGATTCCACCGTCGTCGGGAATCGAGGACGGCACATCCCTCCCTGATGCCATGATGGATTTTGAAGGGCCGTTAGCGAGAATCCCTGACATCTTACTGCAGGATGAGGCATCGATCTCGCTACCAGCCGAGGATCCTTCTTCCATGGTCGACATAAAAGGAAAACGCATAGCCTAAGAAGGTTACGAGACGGGCTCCAATATGGATGACGAGGAAGTAAGGATGATGGGGGAAGGACTTACCCGACTTGAGGTGAGATTGGAGGGGACCACACAGACTATTGCGATCCCCTTGGACCGGGATTTGCTGGTTAATACAGAGGACGTGATCCCTTCTCTTGGTCCCCTCTGTACCGATGTGGAGGGTAAAACCCTCGAGAAGCTAAAGGACGCCACTTTATCAAGGAGTATAGTCGGCCTCACTCTTAGGATAAGCATTTTGATCTCTCTCAGTTTTTTTTTACGTTGAGTTCAAAGTCTCGTCCTTACTCCTCGTTTTCTGTCTTTCTTTCAGACCGTGATTTTGGAGATCGAGAGTGCCTGATGGGAGGAGAGGCGTAATGTCATTTTTCAGAAGATAGAGCGGAAATATCGTGAATACCATGATAAGCACCGTGAGATTTGCAGGTGGTTCGGCGAGGGCGACAATTTTTGGGCTCTCATTGACGAACTGAAGGAGAAGGATGACGAGTTGGTGAGGGTCATTAGAAAATGTAGCATCCTCGAAGGGGCGTTGAGGGACAAAGAAGAAGAACTTGAGGTGAGCACGGGGGTTGAGGCCCAATGTGCCAATTTTCAAGCCCACGTGGTTTCGTTGCGCGCCGAGCTCGAGGGGTGTCAACTCAGAGTAGACGCTTTGAGTGGCGAGGCTGCTGATAAGGTAGCGGGCTTAGAGAAGGTAGAGTTGGCTCAGTTGTCGGCTATAAGGAAAGCAGAGGATTTTACAATCATGATCCGCATTCTTCGTTTTGAGCTGGAGAGTGTTTTGGAGATAGCCAGGCTCAGAGAGGAGTGGCTTGATGAGTGGATAGGGGAGCTGGAGAAAGAGGCTTCGAGCCTTAATGATCGAGTTGCTGTTCTCGAGGCCGAGAAGGCGCAGTTGTTGGCTCAGCCGTCCTCTTCCCGCACTTCTGCTTTTCCTGATGTTCCACGGGATTTGTACAAGGAATCGATTCATGCCGAGGCCTAGCTAGATATATTCAGGGATTTGATGGGGGAGGGGACTATTTCAGAACCTGACTTCGAGGATGCTCGTGCTAAGGCGCGTAAAGCTCAGTTTGCTTGCGGCTATGATCCCGCTACACCGAAAGCCGACGACGATGAGGAGGATGTGAGCATGGATCGGATTAAACAGGTTGCCTGGTACGAGGATGAATATCCCACTAGCGATGGCGATAGCAAGGAGGTAGGTGGAGATGATCTGGGCTATCAAGCTGGTGGTGCTGCTGGTCCAGGCAGTGATTAGTTGTTCTTCTTTTATGTTTAGCCGCAGACTTGTGTGTACTTTTTGTAGGCGTATATTCGAGCCTTTGTAAAAAATATTCTAAGTATGAAGTGTTAGTTTTGTTATTCGTACCTGATTCCTTTTCTTTGTTCGGGTTTGTGCACTTTTTTGATTTTGTTGCTTGGTTGACTTTGTCATAATAAATTTTTTTGAGTAGATTGAACGAGGTTGAAACGAAGCCTAGGTTTGATTGCGGCCGAGGGCAAGTAGGTGTTGGTTCGAGGTCGAACATGTCACATATTTAGTTAAGGCCGTGGGCCGATTAGGTGTTAATTCGAATGAGGTCAAATGTAACTTTCATTTAGTTAAGTTCGTGGGCCGATTAAGTGTTAATTCGAACGAGGTTGAATGAAACCTTTATTTAGTTGAGGCCGTGGGCCAAGTAGGTGTTAATTCGAACGAGGTCGAATGTAATCTTTAATTAGTTGAGGCTATGGGCCACGTAGGTGTAAATTCGAACGAGGTCGAATGTAACCTTGATTTAGTTGAGGTCGTGGGCCGAGTAGGTGTAAATTCGAACGAGGTCGAATGTAACCTTCATTTAGTTGAGGCCGTGGGCCGAGTAGGTGTATATTCAAACGAGGTCGAATGTAACCTTCATTTAGGTGAGGTCGTGGGCTGAGCAGGTGTAAGTTCAAACGAGGTCGAATGTAACCTTCATTTAGTTGAGGTCGTGGGCCGAGTAGGTGTAAATTCAAACGAGGTCGAATGTAACCTTCGTTTAGTTGAGGTCATGTGCCGAGTAGGTGTAAATTCGAACAAGGTCGAATGTAGCCTTCATTTAATTTAGGCCGTGGGCCGAGTAGGTATAAATTCGAACGAGGCCGAATGTAACCTTTGCTTGGGGAGAGTAGAAATAAACTTCATGTACTTGTGCTTTGTTCATATTCTTGGAGAGATTTACATATTTTTCGGGCATTGGCTGGTAGTTCAGTCCCAGTCCCGGTCTATCTAGTCCCTTTATTGGTCGAACTGGAAAAATAGTGAGAGATCGAGTAATGAACTAGTCGTCCAGTGTCTTCGTCTGTGCGAACTTCAATCCTGAAGTATCCCCGTCATCGCCTCATTAAAAACCTCCTCGAGAAAACCCAATTGGGACAAAACTCGAGTGAGGGAAAAAGAGTGCGACTTTGGGGACCTCATCCTTTAAAAGTTAAAGTACTTGAGGTGTGTAATGTTCCAGTTGTTTAGTAATCGCTTTCCTTCCATTGTTTCTAGTGTGAATGACCCTTTGCTTGTAGCTGCCATGATTTTGTAGGGGTCATCCTAGTTTGTTCCTAGTTTGCCTTCCCGTGGATCTTTGCTTGCTTGTGTTTTAGCTTTAAGCACGTAGTCCCCGAATTTAAGTAACCTGATCTTTGCTCTTTTGTTATAGTAGCGTTCTGCTTGTTGCTTTTGGGAGACCATTCTCACGTAGGCCATATCTCTTTGTTCCCCGACTTCATCGAGTTCCTGTCTTCCATTGTCATCGTTTTGGGGTCCTCTTTCACGGAAGTATCTTAGGCTGAGCTCCCCGACCTCGACTGGTATTACTGCATCAGTCCAATAGACAAACGAGTATGGCATTTCCCCTGTGCTTGTTTTTGGCATTGTACGGTAGGCCCAGATTACTTCTGGTAATATTTCCAGCCACAGTCCCTTGGCGTCTTCGAGCTTCTTCTTTATGATGTTCAGTATTGACTTGTAGGAGGACTCCGCTTTCCCGTTGCCCGCGGAGTGGTAAGGCGTAGACAATATTCTTTTGATGTGCCATTTTTCAAAAAGGTCGGCGACCTTTTTTCCTGCAAATTGAGGTTCGTTGTTATAGCTGATTTCTTTGGGGAGACCGAAATGGAATATGATGTTTTTCCATATGAAGGAAATCACTTCATGTTTGTGTATTTGGGCGAATGCTCCTGCTTCTACCCATTTAAAGAAGTAGTTAGTGAAAAGCAAGAGAAATCGTACGTTACCTCATTCTGCCGGGAGGGGGCCCACGATGTCCATTCCCCCATTTGATGATCGACCAAGGAGAAGTTACTGAGTGTAGGTGTTCGCCTTCTTGGTGGATCATTGGGTCGTACTTCTGGCATTGCTCACATTTTTCACGAATTTGCGACCTCATTTTTCATGGTGGGCCAGTAATACCCCGCTCATATGAGGCACCTGACCAAAGCTCGATTGCCGTAGTGAGCTCCATAGTGGCCTTTGTGTACTTCAAGGATGCGCCGCATCTGATTTGGGCCTAAGCATTTCTCCAGAGGGCCGCCATATGTCTTTTTGTACAGGTCGTTGTGAACGATGTTGTATCTGGCCGCTGTCATTCGCCGCTTCTTGGCCTCTTTTTTATCGTTGGGGAGTATGCCATCCTGCAAATATGTAATAATATGGTTTTGCCAGTCCCAAGTCAGGTTTATGGTTCTTACATCGATTTGGTCTATCGACGAGTTGAGGAGGTCGACCATATTTTGGTCTCCGATTGTAATGTTTTTGGTGGCTGCTGCTAATTTGGCGAGGCCGTCCACTTCGATATTCTGTGCTCGGGAAATCTGGTCGAGCTGACATTCGTCGAACTCGGGTAGTAGTTTGCAGATTTTGGTTTGTTATTTTTGGAACCTCTGCTCCTTGATTTGGAAAGTCCCTATGACTTGGTTGACCACGAGCTTGAGAATTGCAGCGCAACCTTAGCCGATATGCCCCGTATTTGAGTGATAGTATTAATCCTGCAATTACGGCCTCATACTCGGCTTCGTTGTTAGTCATGTCTGGGCACCTTATGGACTGGCGAATCGCTTCGCCTGTTGGAACTTCGAGTAGGAATCCCAGCCCGGACCCCGACGTATTAAATGCGTCGTCGGTGTGCAGGACCCAGAGGTCTTGTGTTGGGGAAGAAGCGTGGGCGGCTTCCTTTTCGACTTCGGGCATTATTTGCGCATTGAGGTCAGCGAGGTCCTGTGACTTTATCGTCGTTCGCGGTCGATAGGTAATATCGTGCTCACTTAGTTCGATGGCCCATTTGGCCAATCTGCCTGATATTTCAAGTTTGTGTAAAATGCTTCTTAAGGGGAAAGTTGTGACGACCGAGATGGGATGGCATTGGAAATACGGTCTAAGCTTTCGTGAAGCTACGACTAAGGCCAGAGCCAGTTTTTCAAGATGGGGGTACTTGGTCTCGGCGTCGACTAGTGTCTTGCTAATGTAATAAATGGGAGATTGCATACCTTTATTTTCTTGGACTAAGACTGCGCTCACAACTACTTCGGATACGGCAAGATAGACGAGGAAGGGTTGTCCTGGTTCCGATTTTGAGAGCAATGGTGGCGAGGACAAGTACACCTTTAACTTCTTCAGGGCTTGGATGCATTCAGGGGTCCATTGGAGGTTGTTCTCCTTTTTTAGTACGCTGAAGAACTTGTGGCATCTATCGGAGGATCGTGAGATGAACCTCGAAAGGGCGACGATACGGCCAATCAGCTTCTTGACCTGCTTTTTGGTGGTCAAGTGCTCTGGTTTCCCGTCGATGGCCTTGATTTTGTCGGGGTTGACCTCAATACCCCGCTGCGACACTAGGAAACCCGAGAATTTCCCTGAGGCCACGCCAAATGCACATTTTTCGGGGTTCAGTTTCATGTCGTATTGCCTGAGTTTGCCGAAGGCTTCTCTTAAGTGTTCGATGTGATCTTCTTTCCTTTCAGATTTGACCAGTATGTCGTTGATGTATACCTCCATTATTTTTTCGAGTTGTTCTTTGAACATCTTCGTCACCAGCCTTTAGTAAGTTGCCCCCGCATTTTTCGATCCGAAAGGCATGACCCTGTAGCAGTATGTCCCCTGGTGGGTGATGAGGGCGGTCTTTTCCTGGTCTTCTTCCTCCATAAGGATCTGGTTGTAGCCCGAGTAGGCATCCAAGAAATTTAGCAACTCGTGCCCGGCTGTCGCGTTAATGAGCTGGTCGATATAGGGTAATAGGAATGAATCCTCGGGGCAAACTTTGTTCAGGTCGTTGAAATCTACACACATCCGCCACTTGCCATTCTTCTTTTTCACCATGACCACGTTGGCGACCCATTGGGGGTACTTCGACTCCCTGATGGAACCATTTTACAATAATTTTTCCATTTCTTCGCGCACTGCATCATTGATTGCGGAGTTGAACTTACGTCAAACCTGCTTCACCAGGGGTAGAGTGGATCGACGTTTAATTTGTGTGTGGCGATCTCCTTTGAGATACCTGGCATATCTGCATGGCTAAAAGCAAACAAGTCCACATTAACAGTTAAAAATTCACGAAACTTACTCGGTTCTTGAAGTTTGTAGCCGATGTGAGCTTTCTTGCTGTGGTCGTTGCCGTCTAATTGGATGGGGTCGAGGTCCTCTATGGTCGATCCTGCGGTCTCGATCGAGTCGGGATCTTTGATGACGTCTTTGTTGTCATCGCTTACCGACCATGACCCTGTTGATTGCTATGCCTCTCTCTCTCTCTCTCTCTCTTAATTGTTGGGTGGTCGTGCAGTCCAGGGCGATGCGATAGCACTCTTGGGATGTGCGTTGTTCCCCACATATGCTGAATATGCCCCAAGGAGTTGGGAATTTGATGACCTGGTATAATCTGGAGGGTATAGCTCTCATGGTGTGTATCCATGGTCGCCCAATTATGATGTTGTATGACGTGTCCTGGTCCATGATGTGGAATGTGGTCTCCAGAGTGACGCCACCCGTAGGACGGGGAGTGTGATCTCTCCAGATGTTCGTTCAACTGCATTGTTAAAGCCTATTAGTGCGATGCAGCATGGTACTATCTTGTCCTTGAGTTTCATTTGTGTGAGTACTCGAGGATGGATAATACCTGTGCCGCTCCCATCATCTACCATAATTCGTCTTACGTCGGTATCTAAAATTTGTAAAGTAATAACGAGAGCGTCATAGTGAGGGAATGCCAAACCGTTGGTAACTGACTTATCGAAGATGATACTTTCTTCGAGTTCGTTATACCGTTTGTGGGTGATCGGCCGTTTGAGCTTGTGGGTTATGGTGAACTTGATGTTGTTGATGGAAGCGTTGTCCCCACCACCGATGATCATGTAGATGGTACGGGCCGGTGATGGCGGCTTCAGCGGCCCTTGATGTTGTTCGCATCCGCTGGCGAAGTTGGTCCTTCCCTAATCGCTCAGCAATTCTTTGAGGTGTCCCTGTCACAGCATGTTTACGACCTCCTGTCTTAGGGCGATGTAATCTTTGATTTTGTGTCCTCGCTCTTGATGGAACTCACAGAGGGCGTCTGATTTTCTAGTATTCGGATCCGACCTCATCTTTTGTGGCCACTTCACCTTTGGTCCGAGCTTCTCCAAGGTGTAGACGATCTCTGTAGGTGACACACAAAAATTATGAGCAGATAGTAAAGGGGGTATACCTCTCTCATTCCGGTGAGTCCCTGTTCTTGACCGGGGTGGGCCTTCTTCATGGCGAGATGAGGATACAATGGTAGTTCTGACATATGGGAGATGTCGTTCCTGGTTTGGCCGTGAGGCCACTGGATCTTTTCTGATATCACTTCTCCGATCTTTTCTGGATTCTGCTTGTACTGAGGTCAGTCGATGAGTCGGCCCATTGAGGTCGTCTTTGCCTGCTCGGACTTCGGCACAGTACGCATTATGTATTTCGTCCCAAGTTGTTGGGGGATATTTCATAAGCCGACTTAATAATTTTCTTGTTGCCCTTGAACCATTCATGTTCAGCCCGTTTTGAAAAGCGGCTACGCCATTCCTTCTGATACATTGGGCAAAGTCATTCTTATTCGGTTGAAACGGGCGAGGAAGTCCTTCAATCCTTTTCCCGGGGACTGTTTGATAGCAAAGCTACCATTCACTCTTACCTCGGCCTTCTTGGCCCCGGCATGGGCCGTCATGAACTTATCGGCGATTTCCTCAAAGGTATCGATGGAATGAGTTGGAAGTTGCGAGTACCAGGTTAATGCACCTCCTGTGAGGGTTTCGCCGAATTTCTTTAGTAGAATGGAGGATACTTGTTCTTTGGCGAGGTCATTGCCTTTCATGGTGGTGACATAATGGGTCATGTGATCCTCGAGGTCGGTCGTGCCATCGTATATTTTTGGATAAGGTGGCATTTTAAAGGTCTTTGGTATGGCATGTGAGGCAGCGCTATCACTGTACGGCTGCTCGAAGAACCGACTGACATCTCTCTTCGGCAATAACTTAGGAGCGCCTAGTATTTTATCGACCCTTTCTTGGTGCTCTCTCATTTGATCCCGAAGTGTCTTGTTCTCGTTTTCCATTTCCTCCATCCTCTTCAAAATGGCTGTGAGAGCATCGTCGCCTGCATTGTTAACAACACTGTGAGTAATACTTGTCGTCATGGGTGGAGGAGGCTGATCATGTTGCTCGTCCACTAGTGGTGCAGCACAAGTTCTCGCCTTTACTGCACCCGCGTCCTGAACGGGATTATGGAGGACGCTGGTTAGTGTATCAGTTAGCCAAGCCTCAAGGAACTTTTTTATCGCTGGTGGTGTCTCCTCTCCCACGAATGTGAAGGCTATCTTGCCATGGGGTTTTGTGATGCTGCAGTGGGGAGGGGGTGATCCCCCTCGCCCAGAAGAGGCATTAGGCATTGTGTCCTCGTCAACTGCTTCAGAGCTTTCGTGGATGATGTCCATGAGGTTAGTTGGGAGGTCACTCATTATTCTCCTTCTTTATTCTTTGTTACCTGTCATTTTAGATCTATGCCTACAAAGAGAAGAAGGTTCTTCTTGTTTTTTTTTTTTTTGCATCAGTAACCAGTGTCGGTTGTAGATCTAGAAGAAACTAAAAGACTTAGCTAGAAAATCCCCACAGACGGCGTCAAATTGTTTGACCAAAAAGTATAACTTCTGGTTAAATTATTAAATTTATGTCATAATGGGTTAAATCTAGTCAAGGATAATAACTCTAGACACTAATCTCGAAAATGTACAGTAGATGAGACAGATCCCGTAAATGGTTGATGACAATAAGTGCAAAATATTCTTAAAGCATGAACATTAATGGAGATTTAACTAACAATAAATGGCATTTAATTAAATAAGGAGAAAGATTCACCCAATAATGGATGGGTTGAATGAATATTTCTCCTTGCAATGATGAATGACAGATGGGTTCAAGATTAGTATGAACAATCCTCGGATCTGGTAGAAAGGTGGGGAATAATATGAACAAGAATCTTTATCAAAAAGTAGTCTTTGTATTTTTGCAAGAGAGAAAGTCTTCTTCTCAAAAAGTGTTCTTATCAAAATAAATATTACATACCCCTATCATTGTCTCTTTTTTCTCTATATATATGGGGCATTTTCCTAGGAAACCCTAATAATACAAAAATAAAGGGAATATTCACTAGAATATTCCCTTTTAATATCCTATCCTGACAAAGTAGTTGTTACAAGTCTTATCATCAATAGTACCTCGACCCTTGTCGACTATGACTTCTGTCGCCATCTCGATTACGGCTTATGTCGGCACCTCGGCCAATGACTTCGCTGCATCTTGGGCGAGCTCGACCGACTCTTTTCTTAATGCCATATTACGCTAAATTTTCTAAAGACGGATTTTGGCCTATACAAGGACATCATCAGAACTTACACAAATGACCAATTTAGTTATGTTAATTAAATCATTATGTATTATAGTTTAAAGGTATCTGATGTGATGGTATCTTACCGAACACTTCCTTGTAGACGATATTTTTTTGTGTATGTTTCCTTCTAATGCTTTGATTGTTCTGCCATAACCAGAACTCTTATTGTCGATATTAATATCCCTCTTGAAAGTGCAATATATAGTTATTCGTGCAAAAAAATATATTGTTGTAAATGTAGTCCAATAGTTAAGCGTAGATTTTGGAACTACTGATAGTACTTGCCAGGAATCACCTCCTAAACTATTACTTTTCCACAAAACTGTTCATTGATATCTAATATATCTCTAAAACTCTAGGCAATTGTTTCGATCCTTTGACACTTAGCCATAAATACTTCATCCCATATTATCAATTTAGCTTTCCTTATAAATTTAGCACTATTTCTCTGCTTTGATATGTTTGTGATGGGCATTTCACTTGTTTGAAGAGGTATATTAAAGCTAAAGTGAGTTGTATGACCTCATAATAAAATTGCTGATGATACACTAATTGTTATTACTGCTAACAGTATCATGCATCTTGATCTAACATTTGCAAGTAATGCATGACAAAGGAATATTATTTCGATTCTAGTGGAGGCATCTACAAAGGAGAATCCCGCTATACCAGAATCGACTCTTTATAATATAGTCTTGAGAGTCTGTTCTTTTTCAGAATTTAGCTTTGATTGTGCTTCTTCAGACACTTAATACTATATTAATTTTTTTTACTTTGTTATCTAATTTTTTAAATCTCTAACGCTCTTTTTATGGAATAAATTTATGTAACCTAAGATTTTTATTTTTAACTTAAAAAATAATTTTTGTCATATGATGAATTTAAAAAATAATTGAATTGAATTCTGTTGCTAAATAATTAATTGAAAGATTTGGTTATTTGGTCTTAACATAAAAAATAATCGGTTGATTCAGATTCTTAATATTAGTTCATCTCTGATTTTGAATATTTAATCGTAATTATAATTTTATCCACCATAAATGTAATTTCAAAGAGTAAAAAGATCAATCTGACATTTCACTTTTAGATATTTTTGCAAAATTATTAGTGGTATTAATTCTTAGTTGTTCTTTAGTAATTGGGTATATTTTTCAATATTACACGAAAAATTAATAATAATAAAATATTTTGAGTAGGAAAGCAGTTCAAATATAACATAAAAAGGAAATTTTACCTCCTATAGCAAAGGTATACACCCTATTTATTATAAACCAAAATTATTTTAAAATATTATTTTCTATAGCTACCTTTTATATTTTATAGCAAAATAAGTATTTTATGGTATATACTACCATTAAGGCATGAAATATACTATTTATGTTTTTTCTCTCTCTTAGACAGCTGGACATACCTATTTTTTAGGGATTACCGTTACTGTATTCATGAATACATGGCGCGAATAAATGTGAATACATGTGCGTACAGCTGTATTCATGAATACAACATCGCGAATACAAGCGCGTACAGCTGGACTGCCCTGGTTTTAGACGCTTTTTGCTACTATATTCATGAATACATGGCGCGAATACATGTGAATACATGCGCGTACAGCTGGACTACCCTGATTTTAGGCTCTTTTTACTGATGTATTCATGAATATAGCAGCGCGAATACATGTGCGTATAGCTGGACTGCCCTGATTTTAGGTGCTTTTTACTGTTGTATTCATGAATACATGACGCGAATACATGTGAATACATGCACGTACAGCTGGATTGCCCTGATTTTAGGTACTTTTGCTGCTATATTCATGAATACAGCAGTGCGAATACATGTGAATACACTACCGTAACAACTTAATAGTAGCTATAGGAAGTAATTATGTATATGGTAGCTATAGGAAGTTAATAGGTGATTTCTGAAAATTATCGTGGGGATTCCCCCCCCCCCCCCCCAAAATTTCAACGCGTTATGCAGTCAATTTAACATTACTTTTTTTTTTTGGTATTGGATATTATGGAGTGATAATGTATTACCAATACGGAGGTTTCTTATGAAATTGATTTTATTAAATTAAACCTCCCTACATATTTTTAATAAGAATTCAATAGATAAAATTTTATTAATTTTAAAATATTAAATATTAAAAAAATTAATATAGAAGTTATTGTAGTCCAAAGAATAGGTTATTACAGTTATGTCATTTCCCTATGAGTTCTTTTGTTTAATAATTTAGGACTATTTTGGTCTATCAATATTGTATTCGTGCTTTTATAACAACTAGTTTTTGGACACGTGCGTTGCACGTATATTGCTTAATATACAAACTCAAAAACGGAGTAACACATATTCTAAATAAGAAAAAATACAAGATCAAAGTGATGGATAAACAATATTTTTCGAACTCTTCTTTATTCGTTATTGTGATTTACCCTGTAATAGCTATGAAGCATATCCTAACACCAACTATAGCTGTTATATAAGTGTATTTTTCTGTAATCTAACACAATTCAGACACACTATAAGTTTTTTTTAAAAAAAATGAAAAGGCAAGCATATTCAGCTAACAATAAATATGATCATATTACTTAATAATATAACTAACTCTAAGTACAAAATGGGCAGAATTGTTATTAGTTTTGTGATAGAGAATCCAAGTAACTTTTTGGAAGAATTATAACACCAATTTAAGCTTAAGTAGCAAATTATTAATCCAATACTCCTTCCAAATAATAAATAATAACGCTTTAAAATGAAACTAGAGACGATTGATTGGCCTGAATAAGACCCCGTATGAATCTTATATTCTCCATTTTTCTAGTAAGATGTTGGTTGTTACGTGAAGATAGAAGGTAAAAATATACATATGGAAGGTCATGTGTTTTGTTCTAGCTGCTTGCGAGTACATATAGGCATCAATGCATCATAATTAACATATTAATTTTCAAAAAGTAAATGCCAAGATATGTGTTGGAAGATTTTTAAAAACTGATTAAGGATGGATATGAGCCTTAATTTCGTCCTCGACCTCAACCCTTAACCCTAGCTCTCTCTAAAGATTTTATGGTTTTAGGCAAAATATCATTTGCAAGGAACAATTCGTCCTCATGGTAAAAAGAGCAACTTCAATACCTCTCGGTATAGAACGTAACTAAATGCATGACCAGACTCGAATATAACATACAAAGAGAAAATGATGTAAAAGAAATTATAAACATAAGCTTGTGAAATATATACTTTCTTTAATTTCCTTACCTCCTCCCTTTTCATGAACTGAATCAACATTCTTTCCACTACTTATCTTCAATTACCCTAACAGATAGTAATAAATTCTCTAATACCTTACAAGTTAAAACTAACCCTTTTTGGGATGAATAATATCCTTGAAGCCCTTTCAAAACCACATCAATTAGAATAAAACCGTCAATCATATTGGCGGACTTTTCTTTTGAGGTGCAGCCTCCTATTGAACGACTAACATTTACAAACCAAATTTATTAGCCAAAATTCAACAATTCTATAATATGAAAGTCGGGGGAAAGAACTTCTTTTTTTGATAGATGAAAATTTATTGACGTAAAAAAGGTACAACTTTACAAAGGTAGCGTACTATATTATATATTTAACGCCCCTAAAATCAAGCTGACTATTCACATAAACTGGAAATCTCTTATCTACTAAAGAAAGTAGAGCGCGTTAATTTGACCCATAACGATAGATATTTGGCTCCTTCAAAATGTTTCATGGCATGCAAGAGAATATGTTGCATAAATGCTACAATATTTAGTCAATATTCGTAATAGTACTCATACCTCACTGTTGCAGAATATAAAGCTTAATATCCCATCCACGAGAAACACTTCCTAAATTACTTTCGAGAAGGAACTTCAGTCCTTGAGGAGGAACAATTACCTACTCAACACTTACTCCAAGTACTTGATCGGGATATATATTTTGGAAAAGTTGGTGGTTATTGACTTTAATTGGAGATACTTTGGAGGCTGATATACTACGAATATCTTGCCCATCGAATACTCGCATGTTTTTCAATTTGAATCCAAATAAGAAAAATATTTCAGAAACTTCACAAAAAAAATAAATCACATACTCCAAATGCTCTTATAGTTTTTCCTCTTTTTGGTAGATAATGAGCAACAGAAGATTCATACTTAATAGAATATACAACACCGAGCATTGGATATGGTTATATATATAAATATGATACAAAAGTAGGAAATCTGGTACTCCTACTGTCACACATATCTGTCCGCTTAGCTATTATTGGATCATTATAACTTTCTTTTCTTGAATGAAGCAATAGAGATCACCCAGTATAAGGAGATCGAGTAGGAATGTAGAAAGAGTGTCTCTTGTGATTCCATTACTATCACACAGATTTGAGAGAAAATAATTTATAACTAAGAGAAGAAAATGTCCAGTCATCAGCCATAAGTTGTCCGCCTATCCTAATCCATCCCTATAATTGTTAACCCAGATGGGTCTCCGGCCCAAGCTGATAAAGGAAAGCAACAGGTCCATTAAGAGAGGCAGCCCAATTTACTTGTATTCATTTTATGTTAGGCTGTAGATATTATTTTATCTTTGAATTCAATTAACAAAATGTATATACATGCCACGTGATTAAAATAATAAGACAGATTGGTCAAGATATATTGGACCGACTCATTCCCTCATATATCTTCATCTCTCTCTTCGCATCTTTTTCATCTAGGGTTTCTTTCCCTTTGAATCCTCCAAAGCTCGTACAAAATTCAAGTTAATATGGTATCAGAGCAGGGATCTCGATTCCTGTCGTTATAAGCTTTACTCTGATGGTATTTTTCTTCAAAAACACTGTCAATTTAGGTATTTGTTCGATACTCACTGCGGACCTGGCGATCTTCGATTTTAGCCGATAAAAATTGGGAATTTCCTCATTTCTGACTTCAGACAACTTAATCCAGCAGGAATCTTCGATTGCTCAAGTTTTTTCGGCGACTTCGTGTGTTCAATTGTTTTCTAGGGTTTGTGTGTTCTCAAGACCTTACTTCTTGGGTTCTAGAAGAAGGTTGGTAACATCTTTCTGGACTATATTCTTCGAGTTTATGTAGATTTTGCTTTGCATGCAATTAGTATTTTGTCAGCATATATTTTGCCTGAAATTTAGTGTGAACCTATTTGTTTATCTCTAGACTTTTGCTATTGTTGTACTCTATACTATGGGTAGCCTCACGAACAACGTTGAACCTTTGTCTACTACCAACGGCTTTGCTCCGTTTACGCTAGACCCTTCTCACCCTTTCTATACCTATCCATCTCACAATCCTGGCAGTCAATTAGTGTTTGTGTCGTTCAATGGGTGTGGTTTTGCTCTTTGGCGTAGTTGTATGCTCACTTCTCTCTCTACAAAAAACAAACTTAGTATATTGGATGGGAGAGTTTCACAACCCTCCCCTGAATCACCTTATTTTCCATATTAGGAACGATGTAATGATATGGTGAAAGCCTGGATAATAAATTATGTATCCAAGGACTTAGCTACTAGTGTTATGTGCTTCAAGACTGCCAAAGAAGTATGGAAGGACATTAATGAGAGATTTGGTCAGTTTAATGGCTCTAAGTACATCCAAATCCAGAGGGAAATCAGCTCAACTACTCAGGGTTCATCTGACATAGCTTCCTACTTCACAAAAATGAGGAGTTTATGGGATGAATTAAATTCCTCCTATGTATGGCATGTTTGTTCTTGTGGGGACCTACCTAAATTCATTGAAGATCAACAGTTATTTCAGTTTCTCAATGGCCTAAATGATTCTTATTCCATAGTCAAAAGTGTTATTATGTTGATGAACCCTCTTCCACCCATCAGTAAAGTCTAGTCACTCTTGCAACAAGATGAAAGCCAAAAGGAAGCCCAATCTCCTGCACCAAATTTCTCTGGTGATATATCCTTCTTCCTGGTCTCTCATGCATCCTCCATCACTAATAGGAACTTCACTCTAAAGATCAATTTTGAGACTAGGAAGGGTACTACATCTCGTACTTGCAAGTACTGCAAGAAACCTGGTCACAGTGTGGATAAGTGCTACAAACTCCATGACTTTCCACCAGATTTCAAATTTACCATAAATAAGAAGTCTGCCTCATGTGTTCAAGTTGAGAATGCAGCAGTTGTCCCTACAAATTCCTTTCCACAAACTACTAACTCCTCAACACATGGGTCCACCAAAGAACAATACAAACATCTTTTGACCCTGTTTCAGCAAGCTCAAATGTCTGTTGGTCATACTTCTGAAGCTACAAATGTGGACAACTCTGCTTTTGCTCACTTTGCAGGTTTGTTTAGCAGATATGATGTAGCTTCTGTTGATTCTCATACATGTGCATCATCACAATTAGGGGTAAATCCTTGGATCCTAGATACTGGTGCAAATAATCACATGACACCATATAAATACCTTCTATTCAATGTGCATTCATTGATTAAATCTTTTCTGGTAACTCTACCTAATGGATATAAAGTTAAAGTTATATCAATTGGATCACTGCATCTTAGACATGATATAATTTTGCTGAATTTCCTCCTTGTACCATCTTTTCACTTTAACTTGATATTTGTCCACCAGCTTATATCTCAACTGGATTGTTTAGCACTTTTTACCAAATTATTATGTTATTTACATGGCCCTTCTCTGAAGAGGCCATTGGAAATTGATAATGCTGTAGGCAGTCTCTACTACCTCTATCCAGATGCAGACATGTTTCCTACTTCATCTACTTCTATGTCTTATTGTTCTCCTTATAATTCTTTACTTGTTTCTAACTCTGATGCTAGTATTCCTGCTTGTAATCAATCTTCTACACTTGTTTCATTACCCGTATCTTCTGATAAGTCCAATCAACTTACTCATCAAAGACTTATTTTGGCATCAAAGATTGAGGCACATGCCTTTTAATAGAATGAGATCTATATCATATTTGTCTTATAAAGTATCATCTAAACAGTCTTTTATCTGTCCTATATGTCCAATGGCCAAACAACAGAGATTGCCTTTCTCTGACAGTATTATACATTCTTTTGCCCCTTTCCAGTTAATTCACATTGATATTTGAGGTCCATACAACACTAGAACATATAATAGTTTTAGATATTTCCTAACATTAGTTGATGATCATACAAGAGTTACTTGGACTCATCTTTTATCTTGTAAGAGAAATGCCTATCTATTCTTAAAGCTTTTGTTAACATGGTTAGGGTACATTTTTAGTCATCTGTTCAAGCTTTTAGATCTGATAATGCCTTTGAACTTGGTAGTAGTTCTGAGGCCATTATGTTCTTCTCTAGCCAAGGGATCTTACATCAAACTACAATCCCTCATACTGCTCAACAGAATGGAGTTGTAGAGAGAAAATATAAGCATTTGTTAGAAGTTTCGAGGGCACTCATGTTCCAATCTAATCTTCCCCTCAAATATTGGGGAGATTGTGTATTGACTGCAACCTACCTCATAAACAGAGTGCCCTCAACTATACTTCAGAATGTTTCTCCTTATGAGAAACTTCATCACACTACTCCAACATCTTAAATCTTTTGGTTGCTTATGTTTTGCCATTTCCCCTAAGATTGGTAGAGATAAGTTTCAATCCAGGTCTATCACTTCTGTTTTTCTGGGGTACCCTTGTTGTAAAAAGGGCTACAAACTCCTCAACCTTGACAATCATGCCATATTTTTCTCAAGGGATGTAGTGTTTCATGAGCATGTTTTTCCTTATAAATCCATTTCTCCTTCTATGTTTCCCTCTCCCTCAGAATTTATGGATCCTATCTCTCCATAAACTACTTCTGTTCATGCCTCTGATTCTCCTAACACTTCTCCTGCTAACACTCTTTCTCCTTCTGATTCTTTTCCTAATACTTCTCCTCCTCCTAGTGCTCCTAATCCTAACATTTTACTTTTTGATTTTAATAGTTCTGTTTCTACTTCTCCAATTACTCCTACAAATACCTCTACTCCTATTTTGAGGATGTGATGACCCGATAGGTCATCTCATGTTTTGAAACCTAATTCTTAAACTGAAGCCTTAAAATCATGTTTTAGACTTTCTCGATTTTCGTGCGTAGTCCAGGCGTTGTTCCAGAAAGCTTTATGCTCAAAACTGAGAAACATTAGGAATGTTTGCTTAAAAACTTTATTGAGTTGACTTCGGTCAACATTTTTAGTAAACATACTCGGATTCGTGTTTTAACGGTCTCGGTTGATCCGTACTGTGATTTAGGACTTGGGCGTATGCCCGGAATCACATTCGGAAGTCCCTAGCCCGTGATATCGGACTTTGTCAAAATTTGAAAGTTGAAAGCTTAATGAATTTGAAATGTTTGACCAAAGTTTGACTTTTTAGATAACGGGTCCGTATTTTAGTTCCGGAATCTGATATAGGTCCAATACCATATTCATGACTTGTCTGTGAAATTTGATGAAAACGGAACTGGTTTGACGTGATTCAGACATTCGGTTGTGAAAATAGAAGTTTCAAAGTTTTCCTGAAAATTTCATTTGATTTGGTGTTTAATTCGTTGTTTTAGGTATTATTTTGGCGAGTTGATCGCGCGAGCAAGTTTGTATTATGTTTTTAGACTTGTGTGCATAGTTTGTTTGGAGCCCCGATGGCTCGGGTGAGTTTTGGATAGGCTACGAAGTGAATTTGGACTTAGAACATTGCTGGTGTGCTTCAGTTCTTGTTGCAGGCCTCAGATCTCGCAAATGCGAGATCAAGCTTCACATTTGCGACTACTGTTGAGTTCGCATTTGCGATCTACTCATCGTATTTATGAAGTGTAGCTGGGGAGGCCAGAGTTTGCATTTGCGAACAATTTCTCGCAATTGCGATGGGAGCTAGGAGGGGGTACTCTTTGCATTTGCGATCACTAGGTCGCATTTGCGATCTAGCCTGAGTTCGCATTTGCGAACTACCCTTCGTACTTGCGAATAATGCAGAAGTGGGATGTTTCTCGCATTTGCAATGGAATCTTCGCATTTGCGGGCTTCGCATTTGCGGGCTTCGCATTTGCGAAGCCCAGGTCGCAAATGCGACATCTGCAGCTGAAGAAATAGGACTTAGACAGGATTTTTGGTTCATTTCTCAAATTTTCAAAACCAAAAACCTTAGAGGCGATTTTTCCAAGACTTCTTCTTCCCCAAATCGTTGGTAAGTGATTCTAACCTATTTCCTTTCAACCTTTCTCTACTTTTCCTAAGATTTCAACCTAAAATCTAAGGTTTTTCATGGTGGAATTGGGGGTTTTTGGGTAGAAACTAGGGATTTGGTAAATTGGGGATTTAGACCTCAAATTGAGGTCGGATTCCAAAAAAAAATAACATAACCGGGCTCGGGTGAATGGGTAATCGGGTTTTGGTCCGAATTTCGGGTTGGATCAAGCGGACTCGGGTGTTGACTTTTTTAAAAATGGCCTAAATTGAATTCTTGCAATCGTGGGTAGTTCCTAAGGCTTAATTCGAATCGTTAGGTTGGTAATTTGCTAGATTCTATCGGTACGGAGGCTTGTTTGAGAGGCAAGGTTGTGGTTGAGCAGTGAGTGATCTTTGGAGCGAGGTAAGTGTTATGTCTAACCTTGATTTGAGGGAATTAGGAACCCTCGACCTATTTGCTATATGAAATTCATGTGTGCGACGTATATGTGAGGTGATGAGTACTTATGCGCCGCCAAATTATCTGTTTTTCCTTGTTTTCCTGTTTTTCTCATATTGTCTCTTTCCCTGTCTTAGTTGCTATATGCTCTAATTGTATTCTCATGCCTATTTGCTACTTGTTAGACATTGTTTCCCCCTGTTAATGATATTAGTTCTTCCATAGTCTCATTATCTCCTATTAATTGCTTAAGCCGGTTTATCAATACCTTCTTGTCATATATTCTGAATTGGTCTCACTGTGTAGTATTATTTATGTGAACTTCCATGGTGTACAAGCTTCCTATTTGTTTCGGTTTGAAGTTTAAATATTGTGAAGGGTTCTGTTATTTGAATTGTAAAATTTCTGTACATACTGAGTAATTAGTATTGATATGGTAGGATCAGGTTGCACGCCGCAACAGGTGGAATAAGGGTGATATATTAAGGAGGAATAAGGGTGAATTGATACTGTACGGTGAGAACGGATTACACGCTGCAACAGGTGTAATAAGGGTGGATTGTTGGTGGAATAAGGGTGAACTATAATTGTGTTATTGTGATATGATGGGATCGGGTTGCATGCCGCAACACTTTTATTTATATTCTGTTGTTTATGCTATTATAAGAAAATAAGGGAGGAATATGAGATGTACGGTGAGATCGGGTTGCACGCCGCAACAACCTATGTGTTTATGTTTTCCCTGGACTGTGTTAGCTTTACGGTATTCTTTATTACACTTAAGGATTGGTAATATTTGAACGATGTTGACTTACTTCTGAGAGTTGTAATTATTCTTGTAGATTACTGCTTTATCCTATTCTGTCTTCCTTCTTTTGCTTTTATCATATATACTATGTACAAGCTGTTATGTGAGTGACCCGCCGTAGCCTCGTCACTACTTCGTCGAGGTTAGGCTCGGCACTTACCAGTACATGGGGTCGATTGTACTGATACTGCACTCTGCACTTTCTGTGCAGATTTTAGTGTTGTTCCGAGCTGATCGTGAGGTTGGTTGCAGGATTCATCTGATAGGAGACCCAAGGTAGATCTGCCGGCGTCCGCAGACCCTGGCGTCCACTTCTATACATTACACTTTACTGTTTTTTCCATTTCGAAAATAGTTGAATTTCTTTCAGACATTTACTTGTAGTGAAATCTTAGAAGTTCATGAATTGTGACTCCAGATTTGGGTAGTAGTAGTAGTATACACACACACACACATACACACACACACACACACATATATATATATATATATATATATATATATATATATATATATATATATATATATATATATATATATATATATGAGGCTATTATATATAATTCCGCACTCATTTTAACTCGTTATAGCTTATTTGTTGTTAATTACGGAATTGTAAGGAAATTGGCTTAATAATTCTCTAATGTTAGCTTGCCTAGCAATTGAAATGTTAGGCATCATCACGGTTCCGACGGTGGGAATTTCGGGTCGTGACAAGTTGGTAATCTACCAGAACTGTACAACAACCCACTTATCTTAAGGATTACCTCTGCTCTTCTGCTCAATTCCTTGATCCTCATTTATCTTCCTCCAAGGTTTCTTCTGGTGATATACATGTGTATGAACCTCAGTTCTACTAGTAGGAAGCTTCACATCCTACATAGCAAAAGGCAATGTTAATGGAATTTTAGGCACTCGAGGGAAAT
Organism: Nicotiana tomentosiformis; assembly: GCF_000390325.3. Lineage (NCBI taxonomy): Eukaryota > Viridiplantae > Streptophyta > Magnoliopsida > Solanales > Solanaceae > Nicotiana > Nicotiana tomentosiformis. The sequence continues at coordinate 84,532,111 of NC_090813.1, read as the reverse complement.
CAGACTTGGTATATTATACCTCTCTCACCTCACAAGAAGGCTATCCCTTGTAAGTGGGTGTATAAGATCAAACAAAGAGCTGGTGGCTCCATTGAGAGGTATAAAGCCAGGTTGGTGATTAGAGGGGACACACATAAGGAGGGCATTGACTATACTGAAACCTTCTCTCCTGTTGTCAAACTCACCACCATCAAGTGTTTGCTCACCCTTGCTGTTAAGTGGGGATGGACTGTTTTCCAGCTTGATGTGAACAATGCTTTCCTACATGGTGATCTTCATGAGGAGGTTTATATGAAGATTCCTCCTGGTCTTGAAGTGTGTGCTTATCCTGATTTTGGCCCTTTAGTATACAGACTCAAGAAGTCTCTTTATGGCCTTAGGCAGGCTTCCAGACAGTGGTTTTCAAAGATGTCTGAAGCTCTGCATTCCAAAGGCTACATTGCTAGCATGAACGACTACTCTCTATTCACTAAATTTCTTCAGGCTCTCAAGTAGTATTAGATGTATATATTGATGATATCTTATTAGCTGGTAATGACATTATGGAGATCATTAAAGTCCTTTTTAGATGCACAGTTTAAAATTAAAGACTTGGGGATAGTCCACTACTTCCTGGGTTTGGAGATCTCCCTATATTCTCAAGGATATATCATGTGCCAACACAAATTCACCACTGATCTTCTATCTGAATTTAATTGCCAACACTTCTCCCCTGTGATGACTCCCTTGGATCCCTCTGTCAAGCTTGTATTAGATATGGGTACTCCTGTTTCTGATCCCAGCTTGTATAGAAGGTTAATTGGGAAGCTCAATTTTCTCCAATATACCAGGTCTGATATTTCATTCTCAGTGCAACATATGAGTCAATTTCTTCAAAATCCATAAGTGCCCCACATGCTAGCTGCTATACATGTAATCAGATATTTGTTGAATGACCCTGTCAGGGTATCCTTCTCTCCAATTCTTCTGATTTTCTCTTTGCAAGCCTATTTTGATTCTGATTGGGCAGCTTGCTCCATTTCTCGCAAGTCAGTGACTGGTTATTACATTACTCTTGGAGGCAACCATATTTCTTGGGAAAGCAAGAAACAACCTACTATATCTCTATCTTCAGCAGAAGCTGAGTATCGGGCTCTTCGCAAAGTTAGAGCTGAAGTTACTTGGTTAACTAGGCTTCTGGGTGATCTTGGTTTGCCTATATCCAGCCATGTCCCCATATTTTGTGACATCCAGGCAGTTCTCCACATTGCCAAAAATCTAGTCTTCCATGAACGCACGAAGCACATTGAAATTGATTGTCATTATGTGCACACTTATCTAAACTCTAGGTTGATTTCTTTGTAGTTTGTCTCTAGCACACAACAGTTGGCTGTTATTATGACTAAGGCTCTTTCTGGTCCTTTGCATCATGGGATTCTCTGCAAGCTTGGTGTGTTCTCACCCTCCAACTTGAGGGGGGGGGGGGGGGGTTAACCCAGATGGGTCTCCGGCCAAAGCTGATAAAGGAAAGCAGCAGGCCCATTAAGAGAGGCGGCCCAATTTACTTGTATTCATTTTATGTTAGGCTGTAGATATTTTTTTATCTTTGAATTCAATTAACAAAATGTATATACATGCCACGTGAACAAAATAATAAGGCAGATTGGTCAAAATAGATTGGACTGACTCATTCCCTCATCTTCGTCTCTCTCTTCGCCTCTTTTTCATCTAGGGTTTCTTTCCCTTTGAATCCTCCATAGCTCGTGCAAAATTCAAGTTAACAATAATATACATGACTACATGAGAGAATTATTTTCTTTTAAATACATCATTAAATATATTCCTTCCGATCCACAATAAGTGACTATTTTATCTTTTTATTTTGGTCTAAAACAAGTGTCCATTTAAATAATCAAGAAGGAATTATTTTTATTTTTCCAAAATTTACTTTGCATATTCTAATGTGTCAAGGTAACAATTAATTAAGGTTAATTTAGTGAATATATTTTTTTTTTTAGGAGTTCATATTTCCTTAATGAGTGTGCCAAAGGTAAAATGGTCACTTATTGTGCACAAGAGAAAGTATTTTTGAAGAAAGACCCATGACTACATGAGAGACTTATTTTCTTTTAAATGCATTATTAAATATATTAATGAAGAAGACCATTCAGATACAGTAAGATGAATTTGGTGCATACGAGGAATAACTTTTCAATTCTTCGTAATCTATTTTGGCTTTTGAGCATAACAAAGAGAAGCTAGGTTAATCTGCATAGTAGTGTTTGAAGAAATAATATATTTCTTTAAGGGCATAAATATCCGTCAGCATTATAAGGGCATGTTCGTCTTTTAACTTTTAACTTTTTGCTTCATACTTATAATATAATATATAGTATATGATATATGATATGCTATACGCTTTTCTTTTTTCTAAATGGATTTGGATAATATAATACATTCTCAAATTAAATTAGTAATAGGACAATATAATAGGTTTTCAAATTAAATTAGTAATAGAAATTTTTTAAGAAGTATATCCTAAAAGTAATAGGATTACATGGCTAAAAATATGTCTCTATGCCGAATGTAATTATTATACTAATAAAAAACCTAACGTGTTCCTAAAGGTATTAGGTTTACATGCTAACATGTAGTATAATATGTCTATATGCCCGAAAGTAATTATACTAATAGTATTCCTAAAGGTAATCATGTACGATTTCTAATGTGTATTATGTCCTAAAACTAATAGGATTACAAGGCTAATGTCTAGAATTCCGATTATGTCCTTTTATTGTGAGTTATTATGCTTAATATTTAAAGGTTATTTTTGTAAACCAACATTATATTCATGCTTTTATAATAAATATATATATATATATATATATATATATTACATTCTATACCTACTTTATAAAACTTTATTTACTTTTTACATCTTTAATATCATTATATGCCATTAAACAAATTCCACCTTTTAAGGAATTGGATTATCTCTCTCTCCAACTTGATAAATCTCTTAAAACACTCCATCATCCCACGGAATTAGGATTATACATTTTCACCAAAAGATCTGAGCCCTAATAATTTCTCTTGTTCCAAATGAACAACCCTCTCTATTCTTTCTTATGACCTGTGGGGGCAGAAAGAGAAAGAATATGAAAATGGAGCATTAGTTTTGTATAAGACAATACCTCTTTACCATTTATTTGTTAGATGAAGTGTTACATCTTTTTTGTTTTTCTCTTATATCTGTGTAATCAAAAGAAAAGTTAAAATAAGATAAAAATATTTTAATTTGGGATATAGTATCTAAACTAAAGAAATATCGGAATATACTATTGAAACCAATACACCACAATATTCTAATAAAAAATACAATATTCAAATCAACACGCTACAGTATTCTAATTTGAAATACAATATTCAAACCAAACATACCATAATTTCCTAATAGAATACAATATTCAAACCAAATATACCACAATATTTTAATGTGCAATACATTCAGTGGCGAAGCCACATGCACCAAAGGACCGACACATCTTCGCCAAAAAATTATATTGTATAGCTCGATAATATTTTTAAAAATATGTATATATACTATATAATGACACCCTTGACTTCTTGGTGAGTTTGTTCCTTTATATTTTGACTCCCCTTAATGAAAATCCTGGCTCCGCCACTGGATACAATATCCATACCAAATTACAATTGATTATCAAAGAATATAGTATTCAAACATGTCACGCCTCGAACCTGGCCCTGGATGTAACACGACACTCGGTGCCTGACAACATGTGACCGAGCGAACCAACTGGCTGGCTGAATCAACATGTGATATCATAACATACTGAATGCGGAAGATAAACTAGCACATGCTGATATACTGAAAGTTTGAATGATATAAATCAAAGTGTGGAAACACTAATACAAGTCTGAAACACATCTGTAGTCAACATTTCCTAACATGAAAAGCTTGTGACTCTGTCTAACTGTTACTCTAGTCTATGAAGCCTCTAACGAAGTACTGAAAAAACTGACTGTTTGAAAATACTAAAGACTGTAAGGTAATGATAATGCCCCGAAAGAACTGGGGATCACCAAATAGCTGGTACGAGAAACCTACAATTCTGAATCGTCAACCTGTAAATCATTACATGTATCGTGAAATGCAGGCCACGGACAAAAGGGACGTCAATACATTTGTATTGCAATGGTATGTAAAGCAACAAAAAGAAAGAATTATAAATGTTAAAACTGAAACTAAGCTGATAAATAAGAATTGGTAATTGATAACTGAAATGATAACTATTGAAAGTAAGGATATGAATACTCCCTTTTTCAAGATGATGAATAACCTATTTATCTGAATAAACTACGGCCTCGGGCCCAATATATATGTGCACAAGCTACGGCCTCAGGCCCAAGTATATGTATATATAACTACGGCCTCAGGCCCAAAAATGTATAAAACATCAACTACGGCCTCAGGCCCAAACATGCATAAAGCATAAACTACGGCCTCAGGCCCAAATATGCATAAAGCATATAAACTACGGCCTCAGGCCCAAATACAGGTGTTCAACATTCAGGGATTTAAATTCAGGAATTGAGAATCATACAGCAATATATGATGCTGATATATTGAATCATATTGAGTTACATGATACTAGAATACTGAATAGGACTAGACTGAGACATGTATTGTTAGACTGATTATGAAAACTGAAACTTTAAATGTTTATGACATGCTGAATTATCTAGACTGAGACTCATGGGCATCAAAACCAAGTCTATATTGATTACACACTAAGCTCACAACAGTTAGAATGAAAGTCATGAACGAGTTATGAAGCTAGAGAATAGAATTTCTGCAACTATTCAAGGAACTAGGATTAACTATATTTCTAAGGTAATTAGTAACGTTGTAAAAGAAACGTAGTGTAGGGAGAATCATTAACATTCCCAAACATAGAGAGTTAGCCTCACATACCTTAACTTCCTGCTCTTGAGCATAATACAATATTTTCCAACCCTTTCAACTTTAATCTATATCAATACAAGTCAAAGGGATTTCATATTAGCAATAATACTCATGTTTTGGTCACTTAGGCATTTTATCAAATACTTGGTGGGTATAAAGCTTCATAACCCTTATTAATGGTGTTTCTACACCCAGCAACCTATTCTCTTCCTCCTAGCTAATCTTACAATCTCCAATTATTATAATCAATATCATTCTTCATCACCCATAAAATAAACAACACCCTTAACCAATAATTAATAACCAACAACCCAAATCCATAACCGTTCATGCTTTTCTATCAAACTCATCAACTCATATCTCATTAACTTAGAGTCTATAATTATTAATCTGATGTTATAATCAATTAGAGGGTGAATACATTACCTTTTTGAAGTTCAATCCTCTTGAATTCTTGGAGTAAGTTGAGAAGGACCAAGACAGAATACTTGGAGTGTAAGTTCAGTGGTGAGACTCAAGGAGGGGAAGGGGAGGTGAGGCTGGACTCGCAGGTCATCCCTATGAGAAGGAGTTTTAAGTACCTTGGGTCTATTATTCAGGGGGATGTGGAGATTGATGAGGATGCCATACATCGTATTGGGGCGGGATGGATGAAATGGAGACTCGCTTCGGGTGTTTTATGTGACAAGAAGGTGCCACCGAAACTTAAGGGTAAGTTCTACAGAGTGGTGGTCAGACCAACGATATTATATGGGACTGAGTGTTGGCCAGTCAAGATCGCTCATGTCCAGAAGATAAAGGTAGCAGAGATGAGGATGTTGAGATGGATGTGCGGGTACACCAGGTTAGATAGGATCAGAAATGAGGTTATTCACGACAAGGCGGGTGTGGCCCCTATTGAGGACAAGATGCGAAAAGCGCAGCTCAGGTGGTTTGGTCATGTGAGGAGGAGGAGAACAGACTCCACGGTGAAGAGGTGTGAGAGGTTGACATTGGAGGGCCAACGGAGAGGTAGAGGTAGGCCAAAGAAGAGGTGGAGAGAGGTGATTATACAAGACATAGTACAACTTCAGCTGACCGAGGACATGACCCTTGATAGGAAGGTATGGAGGTCGAGGATTAGGATAGTAGAGTAGGTAGTCTAGAGTATTCATAATAGTAGTATTGGCACGCAGCCTCACTTTCTGTTGGTAGTAGGTTTTTAAGCCTAACCGTTATTTTCTTTCATTGTTGATCACCTTACTGTCTTGTTGTTTTTATTCTGCTTTTATATGAATTTTTGGTACTGTCCCTTCTTGTCTATATTTTCATTAATGTGGTCCCTATGCTTTCCTAAGCCGAGGGTCTATTGGAAACAACCTCTCTATCCTCATAAGGTAGGGGTAAGGTCTGCATACTCACGACCCTCCCCAGACCCTACAGTCTGGGATAATACTGGGTATGTTGTTATTGTAATCCTCTTGAATTCAAGTTTTAGGGTTTCTTTTCTCAATCGTGATGTCCAATTCGAATATCTAATGATTTGGAGGGTTTACCCATGTTATTAAGGAATTGGAGAATTGAAATCAACTTAGAATCATCATTAGAACTTACCTTGGATGGTGGAGGAACCTTTGAGGAGTTAGGTTCTTGAGAGCTTCCCTTTCTAGAGCAAGTTTTTTATTTTTTGGGGGTGTGGGGGACGAAGTAGGGCTTTAAAAATGACCCCCCGGGTGCTCTCCTGCGCACCTAATGTGCAGAAGGTAGTAGCACTGCGACAAGTGCGTGGCCGCGCACGGGACCATCCGGCGCGCATATTGCAAATTGCTCTGTGAAATGCACATAACATTTTGCACAGAGATCCATTCGGGCTCCACAATATATTGTTGGAAAGCTATTTCAGAGGGCTACAACTTTCGGTTTTGCCTTTTCCAAAATTCCTTATATATTTTCACTACACCCTACTGCAAGACAGACCTTTTGTAAACTTAGTCGATTTTATCGAATCTTATGCACCTCACTCTTCGTCTTGATTCCAAAACAACTATTTTCACCCATACTAATCCTGCTAGGACTTCATATGTCTAAAATATCAAATTAATACCCATTTAACATATCCACACCTAGTCTGAATGTATGGAGTGTTACATTATCTCCCCCTTGGGATCATTCGTCCTCGAATGATTGTCCTAGCTGTAACTATGACTAACTCTGGACCTCAAAAGGGTCTGGTGGAAACATTTGAACAGTGAAATTTCATGAACGCTTATATACCAAACTGAACGAATACATGATTACTGAACTGTTGAGATATTGAACTGAATGACTACTGCATTAACTGAATATTGGTCTGCCATGGATACGTGAATACTGAACTAACATGGATATATGAATATTGAACTGGCACGAATATTTGAGTACTGAACTAACATCAATATTTGAGTATTAAGATGGCATGAATATCTGAGTACTGGACTGACATGAGTATCTGAGTATTGAACTAATATGAGTAAATGAGTACTGAACTGACATGAGTATCTAAGTACTGGAAACTTGAATGTCATAACATGACACGTGAAATACTAGTTGTACGGGCATAAATTCTGGTGGCAACTCTAACTCATAAGCTAATTGGTTGATCCTTCGTAGGACCCTATACGGCCCGATGTAGCTGGGATTGAGCTTTCCTTCCTTCCCAAATGCTATAACACCTTACATAGGCGAAACATTCAGAAACACCCAATCATAAACTTGAAACTCTAGGTCTCTATGTCTCGCGTCCGAATAGGACTTTTGCAGGCTCTAAGCTGTTTTCAATTGCTCTTGAATCAAATTGACTTTCTATATAGCGTGATGGACCAAATCTGGTCCAAACAACTCTGTTTCGCCAACTCTGAACCAACCAATTGGCGATCTATACCTTCACCCATATAGAGCTTCGTACGATGCCATCTTGATACTGGAATGGTAACTGCTATTATTAGAAAACTTAATGAGAGGTATGTGATCATCCCAATTACCTTTAACATCATGGACATATCCTCAAGTATCAAAATAATGCACTCTACCTGGCCATCTTTCTGAGGATAAAAAAACTTGTGCCTAATTCTTTCTGAAAGGTTTTCTAAAACTTCGATGTAAACTGAGCATCACGATATAAAATGATCGACAACGGGGACCCATGCACTCTGATGATTCCTGAATGTACAACTTGGCACAATCTTCTGCTGAATCTGTGTTCTTCACTGGCAAGAAGTGCGCTAACTTGGTAAGTAGATCTACAATCACCTAATCAAATCATGCTTTCAAAATGAGTGAGATAATCCTGTTATAAATAAAAATATTTACCATCTCCACTCAAGAATATGGGTATTATGTGGTAAAACACTAGGCTTTCTGCTGCTCGACTTTCACTTGCTAACAATTCGGACACTTGGCCACAAAGTTTGCGATGTTCTTTTTAATTTCTTCCATCAATGAATCTCCTTAATACCATGAAACATCTTTGTGGAACCTGGGTGAATAGAATAATTGCAATTGTGGGCTTCTGACATAATTTGCTCTCTGAGCCTATCTATGTCTGGAACGCATAGTCTGCCTTAGTACCTCAAAGTACCATCATCCCCCCCTTGTTCAAAAGCCATCATCTTATTCTTGTGAATCCCTTTTTTAAGTTGTAACTAGTAGGGATCATCAATCTATTTCTCTTTCACTTCAGATACTAAGAAGGAACAAGTCCCTTTCTGGTCAACAACTCCACCATCTTCGGTGTCCGAAAGTCAAACTCCTTGCCTGGCTAAGCGGTGAACTTATTTCACTATAGATCTATTGTCTACCTCAATCATGAGTTATACTTCCCATACTTGATTATCTTTTTAAGATACTTCCTAAAAACACTTATAGAATTGTTGTGAGCTAAGTCTATACTCCGAAGATCAGAGTCTCGTGAAATGGCACTACCCTTATGATACATACCTGGGCATGGTTTCGTAGTTTTTATATCCCTTGCTAACTATGTGGGTTTCAAATGTCCAATTGGACTTACTGACGATTTTCACATCTCCCCCTTAGACCCAGGGTTAAGGTTTCGTACTTGCGTATCCTTCTCTTATGTTGGGATCCAAACAACTTCCCTTATGTTCTACAATTCTTTGCACTTTACATCAATGACAACTCATCTTCTGACTTACTTTTGAGCAATCTTCCTTACTAGGAAAAACTAGATTACTTACATAAACATAAAGTTAATGTATTCACAATTATCATATACAAACATAACCTAAGGGGGAACTGTCATATCTTTTATCTCACAATAATAGCTGCTTCTTATAGTAACTAACATGGTACTTTCTAGTTCAAATATGAATAGATTTGAACAACTTAAAATCATTCCCTAAAATTCATATCGGTTGCTCTTAGTTCTCATTTCATACATCATGTCTTCTTAGTCATATACATTAGTCGTACGAAAAATACATCTCTGATAAATCACTTCCTGCACCATCCGGCGAGTCTTGAGTCTTAATCCGGACCTAAAACATGCAAAATTTTTGCTATAACCATTGTTACCTACATTCTCTTTTAGTACCCATATGCATCACTATATACTCACAAGTCACCAAAAATTGGATACACTGAAAATTGGAGATCTGGCAACTAAGTAACTGAATACTGGCATACTGAATAACTATACGCCTGCTAACTGAAACACTGTATAACTGGTAACTGAGATAAACTGATAACCATAAAACATGGTAACTGCTTTTGTACTTTCTGATAAGGTTATGCTCTAATATGTACTAGTATCCATTGTATCCCATTTTCAACATCCTCTCAAGTCTCATTTGTTACCAACTTGTACTTCATAATTATACCCCAATAGGCGATCATATCCTCTAGGACCTTGGGTTTTTCTTGCATGTCGCATGGGCATTCGATACGTTTGGAATTCGATAGGAAGAGAAGGTTACCTATTGCTCTAAGCTTCATGGCATGATCTAGAGTAGAAAGAAATGAGACAATCCTGAATGTCTTGGTAGTTAACCATTTATATGAGTGGTCGGCACACACATATATAGGAAACTCCACTGGACACGGCTTCATAGACTCACTAGGACTCTTGAACCTAGTGCTCTGATACCAAGCTTTGTCACGCCCTGAACCTGGGCTTGGATGTAACACGGCACTCGGTGCCTGACTACATGTGGCTGAGCAAACCAACTGGATGGCTGAATCAACATGTGATATCATAACATATTGAATGCAGAATATAGACTAACAAATGCTGATATACTGAAAGTCTGAATGATATAAATCAAAGGTTGGAAACACTAATACAAGTCTGAAACATATATGTAGTCAACATTGCCTAACATGAAAAGCTTGTGACACTGTCTAACTGTTACTCTAGTCTATGAAGCCTCTAATAAAGTACTGAAAACACTGATTATCTGAAAATACTGAAGACTGTAAGGTAATGATAATGCCCCAAAAGAACTGGGGATCACCAAATAGCTGGTACGAGAATTCTAGTGCTCTGAATCGTCAACCTGTAAATCATTACCTGCATCGTGAGATGCAGGCCCTGGGCAAAAGGGACGCCAATATATTTGAATTGCACTAGTAGTTAAAGCAACTGAAAGAAAGAATTATAAATATTGAAATCGAAACTAAGCTGATAACTGAGAATTGATAATTGATAACTAAAATGATAACTATTGAAAGTAAGGATATGAATACTCCCTCTTCTGAATGATGAACAACATGTTTATCTGAATAAACTACAGTCTCTGGCCCAATATATATGTGCACAAGCTACAACCTCAAGCCCAAGTATATGATGAGTGGGGATTTTGACTACTTATTGGCACCTTTTTGCTTTCATTTTAGTCCAAAAGCATTTAATTGTGTTCCCAAAAACTAATGAAATATGCTTAATTGCAAGAATGGTGGAAAATGAGCCCAAAAGATAAAATCCAACTCAAGAAGGAGTAATCTGAACCAAGGACAAAAACAGGCACATAAGCTCTAAAGTTCGGACCGCAGATTGTGCACAAGAACTTGTTAGAGATCTGTGAGAAGTGCGGTCCGCACATGAGATGGGCGGCCACAGAACCAAGGCAAGACCGGAAGTTCAGAGAACATGCATAGCAAGTTCAATGGAAGTGCGGACCGCACAATTATTGTGCAGCCGTAGAAGATCAGCTATGCAGTCGTAGTTACATTTGTGCGGACCGCAGAAGAGCTATGTGCGGCCGCACTCAGAAATGTGCGGACCGTAGAAAGAGAGAGATGCGGCCTCGGTTAAGAATTGTGCGACCGCAAGATTCTAATCCTGTCAGGTTTAAGCAAAAGTGTGGACCGCACATGGAATTGTGCGGCCGCAGAACCTCCAAAAGGGCATTTTTGTCTGAAAATTCCAGCTTTGTATAAATAGAAGAGTTTCACTTTTTTAGGTCAAGTTTTGACATCAGTAGATACATTAGTCGTTTTTCTTTACTCTCTTTAGTAGTTTTTGCCATTTTGAGCTTTTTGAACATAGATTTCTTTATTCTAATTATCAATATGGGTTTAATTATCATTTCTTCTTTTATTTCTTTTGTCTTAAGCATGAGTAGCTAGATTTTCACTAGGGTTGTGACCCAACCCTAGAGTGTAAATTTAATGGGTATTTGAATTATGGCTTGTTTACGGTTGGGTGTTTATTATTTAGTCTTGTTCTTACTTTTGATTGTAGAATTAATGGTTGCAAATATTAGTTCATGCCTATTTGACTTGGTCTCTACTTGAGAAAGAGAGACTTAGTCTAGGAAAACTTGGCTAACAAGGAATTGGGGTGAATCAAGACATTGATAGTCCTAATTAAAGAGTTGAATCTAGAGATAGTAAAACCCGACTTGAGCTTGTTATCAACCGCTTTGTTCTACACCCATTTGGACTTGAGAAAGCCAAATTGGGAAAAGTCACTCTCTGACCGAGAGGTATTGAGTGGGTACTCAAGTGTTGATGGCTATAATACACCCCGACCAATAAAGCAAGCTTTAAAGTTTACAACCCGTTAGGCAAACACCTAGGTGAAGGTCATAGCCCTAGGTTTTTTTATCATTTGAAAATCAACAAAAATAATTTCTTAGTTTCATTACTTAATCTTGCAATCTTAAATTGGAATAGACATAGAACAAGCATCAATTTGTGGAAGTGTAATTTGAGATAGTTCATACTCAAACACTGCAATTTTACTCCTAAATCCCACGTATAGCTCCCTGTGGAATTCGACCCCAACTCCTTGTTGGGTACTACTATTGCAATCGACCGTTTTATAACCTTGAATTGAGGTGTGAATTTAGACGAGAATAATTTTTGGCGCCGTTGTCGGGGAGCATAAAAAATAGATTTAGCTATATATTTAGTTTTATGTGTGAAGTGTCTTCTTTTCCTTCCTTGTTACTGATTTGTGTGAATCAATTTTAGGTACCATAATGGACAACAACAATGATCAACTCGGAAAAATGCCTTTGGGGGATGTGGACGTTGAAGAGGTTCCTCTTGAACCTCAAGCAAATAGAAGAGGTCGGGCACCTCAAGACAACGTCCCAGTTCCACCTCCACCAAGAGCAGCACCACATCGGGTGTTTCCAAATAAAGGGTATGCAAGTTCCATTGTCCCGCCCCGTATTAGGGCGGGCAACTTTCAAATCACGAATGTAATGCTCACATTGTTAGAGCAACGGGGATTCTTCACCGGGGCTCCGAGTCAAAATGCATACAAATACTTGAAAGGGTTTGGGGACACTTGTTGGGGGAGTAAACAGACAAACGTCTCCGAGGATGCTTTTAGGTTGAGGCTATTTCCTTTCTCTCTACGAGGGAAAGCCTTGGATTAGTTAGAAAGATTGCCAAATCACTCAATCCATACATGGGATGAATTGGCGGAGAAATGTATTTCCAAGTTCTTTTCTCCCGAGCATATGGCTACACTTAGAGACGAGGTTCTAGCATTCAAACAAGAGCCCAATGAGCCGTTGCATGAAATATGGGAGAGGTACCGAACTATGGTCAAAAAGGACCCAAATAATGACATGATGGAGGCTATGATTCAACAAACTTTCTATCGAGGGATCAATACTACCAAGCAGTGTGTGGTTAATCAACTTGCTGGTGGTAATTTCATGACAATGCCGTATGCGGAAGTTTGTGAGGTTTTAAATAAAATGGCGGATACTTCTTCGGCATGGCAAAGTAGAGCAAATGTTCCTCAAGGTGATCCGAACGTGATTCACCTACATAAAGAGTTGCATGACCATGGGCAAGCCATTGCCGAGTTGACCACCGCAATGAATAAATTAGCAAAAGCTCAACTTCAACAAGTGCAAAACCCGAGGCAAGTCAATGCCATGGAGGGAGTTAGTATGATGGTGAACAAAAGAAGGCCCAAAGTCTACAAGTGCAAAACCGAGCAGAGAATTATGTGCAAGAAGATAGTGGGTTTGATCAAGATGAATCTTACAATGAACAAGAGGAGGAAATGCAATATGTGAACAACATTCAAGGGCAAAGAAACAACTCTCAAGGCTCGAATCAACAACAATGGCAACCTTAAGGTAATCAGGGAAATTGGAATTCTAACAACCAAGGTAATTATAATGGTGGAAACAATCAAGGGAATTGGAATAGTAACAATACTCAAGGAAATTAGAGTGGTGGTAATAACCAAGGCAATTGGAGTGGCAATAATCAAGGATATTGGGGAGGTAGATAAGTAGGGATTTTAACCTATTATTTGCTCTCTTTTACTTGTGTTTTAGGCCAAAAATACTTGGAGGTATTTTCGAAAACTAATGAAATATGCTTGCTTGCAGGAATTGTTCAAAATGAGCCAAAGGAATCAAAATCAACTCACAAAGGAATCAAAAGTTGAACAAAAACCAAAGCTGAGCAAAGAGGTCTGAAGCGCGAACCGCACAAATATTGTGCGGCCGTGAAAGCCATGATGCGGCCGCAATCAAAATTACGTGGTCCGTGAGGGGGAGATCCATAGAGTGATTTTTGGGCTAAATGATGAGCGCGGACCGCACCAGAAATGTGCGGCCGCGAAAGTCCATGTGCGGTTGCGATTGAAATTACGTGGACCGCGATGACTGAGATTCAGAGAGATGAAAACTTGAGCAAAAAAGAGAAGTGCAGACCGCACCAGAATTGTGCGGCCGCAGAATCCGTTGTGCGGCCGCGATCGAAATTATGTTATGTTTTGTATACGACTGACTTTTCTGTTTTTGGAGTTTTTGTACTAGATTCACTTTTTAACATTAGATTTTAATTCCACAAATTAATATTATGGATTTTATCATCATTTCATCTTTACTTTCTGTTATTTCCATGAGTAGCTAAACCTATAGCTAGGGTTGTGACACAACCCTAGTGTGGGTATTTAATGGGTATTTGATTTTAGGGCTTGAATGTGAATAGGTTAGTGATATTTAGCCTAGTTCTTGCTAGAACTCAAGAATTAATAGTTGCAAATATTGATTCATGCCTTTATGACTTAGTCTCTACTTGAGAAAGAGGGGCTAAGTCTAGGAAAACTAGGCTTAACAAGGAATTGGGTTGAACTCAAGAAATTGATAGCCCCAATTAAAGGGATAAACTTAGAGATAATAATATCCAACTTGAGCTAATATCACTTGATTTGCATGGATACCCATTTGGACTTGAAAAAGCCAAAATGGGCAAAATCACTCAAACTACCGAGAGGTATAGAGTGAATACCCGGGTGTGATAACTATATTACAATCCCAACTAATCAAGCTTGCCCTAGATTATGCTACCCGTTAGATATCCACCTAGGTAGAAGTTACTACCCTAGTCTCTTTAAACATTTGAAAAACAACAACAAAAATATTGTCCTTAGATCCAATTATTGCAATCTTTAGAGTAAAGTTAGAAGTAGAAAAACCAATCAAGTTTGTGGAAGTGCAATTAAAGCAAAAACTTTCTATTAACTTAGGTATACACCTAATCCCATATTCTAACTCCATGTGGATTCGATCCTGACCTTTGTTGGATTTATTATTGCATCGACCGCCTCGCTACTCAATTGTGGTACAGGTTTGGCACAGATCAATTTTTGGCGCCGTTGCTGGGGAGTTAAACGGATTTAGCTATATATCTAGGTATTTGTATGTTTTGTCTTTCTTTCCTTCTGAGTCACTAATTTTGTTTGTGAATTGCTTTTAGGTACAAAATGGCCCTAAAGAATGAGCCCCTCAGGAATTTACCGTTGGGGGAGGAGGTGGATGACGATCAAGTGGATGAGGTTCATCCCGAGCCTCAAGTAAACAGGCGAGACCGACCGCCTCCACCAAGAGCAGTGCACCAGGTGTTTCCGAATGAGCTCTATGCAAGTGCAATAGTCCCGTCTCGAATTAGGGCGGGCAACTACCAAATTACCAACGTGATACTTACACTGCTTGAGCAGCAGGGTTTCTTCACCGGATCTCCACACCAAAATGCCTACAAGCACCTAAAAGGGTTCGTTGATACTTGTTGGAAGAGAAATCAAACAAATGTCATCGAGGATGCACCGCGGTTAAGGCTATTTCCCTTTTGTCTACGGGGAAAGGCTTTGGACTGGTTAGAGAGATTGTCCAATCATTCCATCCACACTTGGTATGAGTTGGTCGAGAAGTTCATTGCCAAATTCTTCTCTTCGGGGCACATGGCTACACTAAGGGATGAATTTTTAGCTTTCAAACAAGAACCCAATGAGCCATTGCACGAGATTTGGGAAAGATATCGCACCATGGTCAAAGAATGCCAGAATAATGATATGACCGAGGCCATGATCCAACAGACCTTCTACAGGGGGATCGACACAACAAATCAGTGCGTGGTAAATTAACTCGCTGGGGGTAACTTCATGAACACGCCTTATTCTGAAGCTTGTGAGATCTTGGATGAGATGGCGGACACCTCTTCGGCATGGCAAAGTAGAGCCAATGTTCCTCAGGGTGACCCAAATGTTATTAACCTACACAAGGAGTTACATGATCATGGGCAACCTATTGCGAAGTTGACAGCCACCATGAACCTATTGGCCAAGGCTCAGATTCAACAGGTTCAAGGGTCGAAACAGGTGAATGCTATGGAAGGGGTGAACATAATAGTAAACAAGAGACGGCAACAAGGTCAACGAGTACAAAATCATACGGAGCAATTTGAGAAAAGTAATAGTGGGTATAATCAAGATGATTCATATGATGAGCAAGATGAAGAGGTTCAATATGTCAACAATTATCAAGGTCAAAGAAGCAATGCTCCAAATCGACAACAATGGAGTTCACAAGGAAACTGGAACAACCAAGGCCATCAAGGAAATTGGAATGGTGGCAACAACAATAATCAAAGCAATTGGGGTAATCAAGGCAATTGGGGAGAAAATAATCAAGGTAATTGGGGTGGCAACAATCAAAGCAATTGGGGGAACAACAATAATCAAGGGGGTTGGAACAATAGCAATCAAGGAAATTGAGGGTCAGGCTTTCAGAGGCCCCCGATGTATCAACAACCAAACAACCCGCCTCCATATCCGTCGCAAGGTCCTAGTTCTTCCAATAATGAAATGGAACGGATTGAAAACATGTTTAAACAAATGATGGACAAAAACGCCGACTCTGATGACTAATTAGCCTCCCACAACACTTCTATCCGCAACTTGGAGGTTCAACTTGGCCAAATTTCTCAAGCTTTAAATACTTGCCAAAAAGGGGGGCACTGCCTAGTGATACGGTGGTAAACCCGAAAGGTGGGAATACGGAAAATGCAATAGCCGTGACAACAAGAAGTGGGAGAGGTGGATTTGCTAATACCTCAAACCAAAGAAAACATGTGGGTAATGATGTGTCGGTGCAAGATGATGATGAGACAAGCAATGATGTTTAAGCTAATGAAGAAGCAAGGATTGATATTGATGTAAATGTGGAGGAGACGCAAGAAGAAGTGAACCCATCTAGGGAGCACGTGACTGACATGCCGGAACCGGTAGTGCCAAAGGCTAATGTACTAATGCCAAGGTCTAATCCTCCATACCCTCAAATATTTGCAAAGCAAATCAATGAGAATAAATTCAAGAAATTCATTGATATGACGAAAAGTTTGTCCATAAATGTGCCGTTGGTTAAAGCGTTAGAACAAATGCCGGGGTATGCCAAGTTCATGAAGGATTTGGTAACAAAGAAGAGATCAATAAACTGTGAAATGATCAAAATGACACATCAAGTGAGCTCTATGGTGCACTCCATGGCTCCAAAGTTGGAAGACCCTGATGCTTTCACAATCCCGTGCACTATTGGGAGTGCCGATTTCGCCAAAGCTTTATGTGATTTGGGGGCAAGCATTAATTTGATGCCCTATTATGTGTTCAAAACATTGGGGATTGGAAAACCAAGACCCACATCCATAAGGTTACAAATGGCGGATCGGATAATGAAAAGGCCATTGGGGATAATTTATGATGTGTTAGTTAGGGTCGACAAGTTCATCCTTCCCGCAAATTTTGTGATACTTGACTGTGAGGTTGACTACGAGGTGCCAGTCATTATGGGGAGACCTTTCCTTGCTACAGGGAAGGACATAGTTGATGTGGAAGCTGGAGAGCTCACCTTCCGAGATGGCGATGAAAAGGTAGTGTTCCATGTTTGTAAATCAATGAGGCAGCCAAATAGCAACAAAGTGTGTTCGTTCGTGGATCTTGTGACCAAAGTAATTGTTGATGACACAAGTGTTGTGATAAATGTGGAAGATACCTTGGAAATTGTGTTGTTGAATCATGATGAGGATGAGAAGGAAGGCTTTGTAGAATGTGTCAATGCTTTGCAAGGAATGGGATCATATACTCATAAGCCCCGAAAACTTTCCTTGGATCTCGAAAATCGGAAGACTCCACCAACAAAGCCCTCAATCGAGGAGCCTCCCACCTTGGAGTTAAAGCCTTTGCCTTTACACCTAAGGTATGAGTTTCTAGGCCCTTGTTCCACTTTACCTGTTATTCTTTCCTCGTGCTTAACTAACGTGTAGGTAGATGCCACCCTTGTGGTGCTTCAAAGGAGGAAGAAAGCAATAGGTTGGACATTGGCGGATATTCGGGGTATAAGCCCCGCCTTTTGCATGCACAAAATTATTTTGGAAGAGGATGTCAAACCCTCCTTGGAACATCAAAGGCGATTGAATGAGGCCATACAAGAGGTAGTAAAGAAAGAGATCATCAAGTGGTTGGATGTCGGGGTGGTTTACCCCATTTCCGATAGTTTGTGGGCCTCACCGGTGCAATGTGTCCCAATGAAAGGGGGCATGACTGTGATCATAAATGACAAAAATGAATTGATCCACACAAGAACTGTCACTAGGTGGAGAGTGTACATGGATTATAGAAAGCTCAACAAAGTTACGCGGAAAGACCATTTCCCGCTTCCATTTCTTGATAAAATGTTGGATAGGTTAGCCGGACGTGCTTATTATTGCTTCTTGGATGGATATTCCGGATATAACCAGATTCCTATTGCACCTTAAGACCAAGATAAGACCACCTTTACTCGTTCGTATGGCACTTTCGGCTTCTCGCGGATGCCATTCAAGTTATGCAATGCACCGGTAACTTTTCAGCAGCATATGATGTCCATCTTCACCGATATGGTGGAAGACTTTCTCGAGGTTTTCATGGATGATTTCTCTGTCGTGGGGGATTATTTTGAAGAGTGCTTAGATAACTTGGATAAGGTATTGGCATGTTGTGAAGAAACTAACTTGGTGCTGAATTGGGAGAAGTCTCACTTTATGGTCAACGAGGGCATTGTCCTCGGTCACATTATTTCCAAGAATGGTATTGAGGTTGATAAGGCAAAAATTGAAGTGATATCCAAAGTCCCTCCCCTTACTTCTGTAAAGGGAGTGAGAAGCTTTCTAGGTCATGCGGGGTTTTACCGCCGATTCATCAAGGACTTTTCTAAGGTGGTAAACCTCTTGTGAAAACTTTTAGAGAAAGATGCCAAGTTCCTTTTCAATGAAGATTGTATGAAGGCATTTGAACTACTCAAGTATAAGTTGACTACCACTCCTATTATAACCGCGCCAAATTGGAGCTTACTATTTGAGTTCATGTGTGATGCAATCGATGTGGCGGTTGGTGCGGTATTAGAAAAACAAATTAATAAGATCTTTCATCCGGTCTACTATGCTAGCAAGACCATGAATGAGGCCCAAGTCAACTATACGATGACCGAGAAAGAACTCCTAGCCATTGTTTTTGCTATGGAGAAGTTTCGCCCGTACCTAATGGGTACAAAGGTGATTGTTCACACCGACCATGCAGCACTTCATTATTTGATGAGCAAGAAAGACTCTAAGGCAAGGTTGATGCGGTGGGTGCTTCTATTGCAAGAGTTTGATCTAGAGATTCAAGACCGAAAGGGTAGTGAAAATCAAGTGGCGAACCACTTGTCCCGATTGGAGGAGGAAGGGAGGCCACATGATGGCCTTGAGATAAATGATTCATTTCCTGACGAACAACTCCTTTCCATTTCTATGACTGGATACCATGGTTTGCCGATGTGGCCAACTATCTTGTGAGTGGCATTATTCCGAATGAGTTCTCCTCAAACCAAAGGAAGAAGATCAAACGGGACTGCCTGGACTACTATTGGGATGAGCCATATCTCTTCATAATTTGCACTGATGGTGTTATCCGGAGATGTGTTCCAGAAGAAGAGCAATTGGGTATTCTTGAAGCTTGCCATTCTTCGCCCTATGGTGGTCACCATGGTAGGGCGAGAACTGCTACAAAGGTCCTAAGGTGTGGATTTTATTGGCCTACCTTGTACAAAGACGCTAGCTATCTCGTTAAGCGATGCGATGAATGCCAAAGGGCCGGTGGGATCTCCAATAAAAATGAGATGCCTCTCACCACCATCCTCGAGATTGATATTTTCGATGTGTGGGGCATCGACTTTATGGGTCCATTTGTGAGCTCGTGTGGGAACACCTATATTCTTGTTGTTGTGGATTATGTTTCCAAATGGGTTAAACATGTGGCTTTGCCCAACAATGAAGCACGGAGTGTGGTGGCTTTCTTGAAGAAAAACATATTCACAAGGTTCGGCACCCCAAGGACCATCATTAGTGATGGGGGTTCATATTTTTGCAACAAAGCCTTCGATACTTTACTCTCCAAGTATGGTGTCACTCACAAGGTGTCAACCCCCTATCACCCCCAGGCAAGTGGACAAGTTGAAGTCTCCAACAGGGAGATCAAGAGTATTCTATCCAAGACTGTCAATGCAAATCGGACTGATTGGTCAAGGAAACTTGACGATGCTCTTTGGGCCTATAGAATAGCTTACAAGACTCCAATTGGTATGTCTCTGTATCGGTTGGTGTTTGGGAAAGTATGTCACCTTTCGGTGGAATTAGAGAATAAGGCCATGTGGGCGTTAAAGAAATTGAACCTTGAGCGGGATGTAGCTGCCAATCTTCGGGTGGAGCAGTTGAATGAACTTGATGAGTTCTGGTTCCATGCTTACTCCAGTTCGTCCTTGTATAAGGACAAGATGAAGTACCTACATGATAAGTATATCCGGAATAAAGAATTTAAAGAAGGTGACCTCGTTCTTTTATTCAACTCTCGATTACGGATGTTTCCGGGAAAGCTTAAATCAAAGTGGAGTGGTCCTTTTGAATTGGTACATGTGACTCCTTTTGGTGCTCTTGATTTGAAAAATAAGAATGGTGAGATCTTTAGAGTCAATGGGCACCGGGTGAAGCACTACCTTGGTAAGGTCGATGATGGCCACGTTGTGGCATTGCTCTATTTCAAATGAATAATGGTAACATGCGTCGTGCTGCGACGTTAAATCAAGCGCTTCTTGGGAGGCAACCCATGTGTTTTTCTTTCTTTTGATTTTATTGTTATATTAGGCATTGTTTTGGACTAACTGGTTGTGAAGTGTATGCAAGAATTGGGTGTGCAGTGCAAAAAATTGACAAGACAAAAATTGGCCAAGTGGTGAAATTGTGCGGACCGCGCCAGAATTATGCGGCCACACAATTATGTGTGCAGTCGCATAGCTAAAAGATGGAAAATGCCAACTCTCTGAAGTTTGACCTGACAAAATCCCTTAAGGATTCGCGGCCACGATCAAAATTTTGCGGACCGCACAGATTATGCGGCCGCACCCATTTTTATGCGGACCGCGTCATTGAATCAACTGCTGAGTTAGAAAAGGTAAAGAGTGCGGACCGCGCCAAAATTGTGCGGCTGCACTCAGGTAAGTCGATGGGCCAAAGTATAAATATGACTTTTTGAGACTATTTACACTTTACACACTCTGACCTCTCAAGCACAGTGCACTCTTTCTTATTTTCAATTTCATTCCATATTCATCAATTGTTGATTTCCTACTACATTTCATTACTGATATGTTAATTTCAATGAATTAATTTTATCTTTTTCTTTTCTTTTTTCTTTGTTGTAGTTTTCAATTTATCTAGGGTTAAATTCATGCCAAAAATGTGAATTGATGCTTAATTCTTGTTTAGAAACATGTAGGTAGTGTTTGAATGCATAATGGGCTCTGGGGTTAGTAGCCGTTATTGTTCAACTGTCACAAATCATGCCTAATTAGTGAAAACCCTAGTATTAATCATACTTAAATGCCACTCTAATTTGGATTTCGCGGCCGCACACATTTTTGTGCGGTCCGCGCTAGGGTATGTGGCCGCATACAAAATTGTGCAGTCCACGATACCCTAGGTTGAAAGCACTTGTCATTGCTAAGTTTTTGCGGCCGCACTCAATTTTGTGCGGTACGCACAATTAAACTTCAGAGACCCAACAAATCGATTATGCGGCCGCACTCAATTTTGTGCGGTCCACGATGCGTTTTTGCGGCCGCACTCAAAAGTATGTGGTCCGCGCTGAGGTAACTTCAGATAACCAATAGTCTGAACCTGGGATGTTCGCGGCTGCACTCATTTTTGTGCGGTCTGCGATGGGCAGTCCGTGGTCACACTCAATTTTGTGTGGTCCGCGCTGCCCTGTTCTGAGAAGCAGTGTCTTTCTTTCCAACTGTAATTCAATAACACATGTTGAACCCCAATTCTAACTGACTTTCATTACTTGTTTGTTGCAGACAATGGTGCGTTCACGTGGTCGAGGTGATACTTCCAAGGGGAGGGTAGAATCCTCCCGAGGCCGGGTAGAGGATAACCTAACATGCCACTATCAGTCCAGAAAGTCGTTGGCAAAAAGACTACTCTCAGTAGACCACCTCTGAAATCCTCAGAAACCAGTGAATACCTCCCATCCTGGAAAACGTCTGAGGGGGATTCTGTACAACCATAACTGGGGGCACAATCACAACAATTCCCCGACAGATTCCATTTAGTCGATGAACCTACCTCCTCTTCTAGTTCTTCTGATGGCTCAGAGGGAGGTAGTTAGGCATCCGAACTATCTTCCCTACCTGCTACAACAACTGCCCCAAAAGCTACCCCAATCATTTTAGATGAGGATGATGAGGTCCTAGATGACGGGAGAGGGGGTGACACAATTATGGGAGGCCCGGCTAGATCAAAGAAGCCGAAGGTGTGGGCTGATAGGTTTGTAAGTGAGAAGGCGTATGAAAAATTTTGGGAATGGTGGCCCTAAACGTCGCTCACTCTTGAGCGATAATTCATAACAAAAGACCTAAGCGAGCATAATCCGAATGTCCTAAAGAAATTTACAGAGAGAAAAGGATGGAAATGGTTCAAATGCCAGATGCATGATGCAAATGAATACCTCGTCAAGGAATTTTATGCCAATGTTGCCCACATCAAAAAGGGTACAAAGGTGATGAAGGTACGGAACTTGAAAATCCTGTTTGATGGCCATGCACTGAACACATATGTAGGGTTTGAGGATGTCGAGGCAGTGCAATACCTGGAAAATCTAGCCTTGGGTGAGCAGTTCGCACATGGCTAGCTGAGATACTCGCTATTCCGGGGATAACACCTGCATGGCTCACAGCAGGAGTTAAAATTATCAAAGCCACCCTTAACTTTGAAGCAAAAGGGTGGGCAACTTTCGTGTGTAGCCATCTTGACCCGTGCCAGCATGAGAATGTCCTTTCACTCCCCCGGGCAGTATTGGTAGCTTCCATCATGGCAGGCTATCCTATTAATGTAGGAAACTTGATGTCCTAACATCTCCAATTCAATCCAGAAAGAAGAAAGATCGTATCCCTACCCCAACTTTCTCATTGAGTATTTCCAAGACCAAAGGGTAGAGCCGAGACATTTTAATATGGAGGTGAAGGCTAAAAAGCCTTTCTCATGATACCACTTCCAGGGAGAGGACAACCCTAAATTTAAGGGTAAAGCCACTACCTCCATTGGCCAGTCTAAAGAGCCGGTTCAGTTGCCGAGCCCTCCGCAGCAGCCGGCACTTCTGCCGGAGCAGCTGCCATGCCTCCTCCTTCCTCCGGACCTTCCCTCTCAGTGCCACTGTCAGTGCCCACATCTTCTACCTACCCTCAGACTACACTGCAGGTTTTATAGACACAATCCAGTCTCAACAACTGGACGCAGTCTGCTACCACAAAGCTGACTGCCATATCCAGTGCCGTGGCAGCACAGTCGTCAGCCCCATCAGAGCTTTAGGTACCTTCATCAGTGGAGGACAAGAAGATTCTGGACAACCAAAAAAAGATTCTAGATGACTAGAAGAAGATCCGGGAGACTCTTAATACACATGGGAGGATTATCAAGGATTTGGGGAAGCAGGTGAAGAAGATGCGTAAGACTCAGGCATCTAAGGAGTCGATGGAGAAGTTGAGCAAAGAGGATGAGAAGATTGCTTATGCTGGTGATATTCCACTAGACCTACTCATGGAGGAGACAGTCCCAGCAGCACATGCTGCAGTGCCCGAAGTATCAGATGCAGCAGCCGGCCAGTCTGAGGAGCCGACTACCACTACACACACTGCTGCAGAGCTGATTCACATGCTCAGCAACCCCGTATTCCCCCAGTCAGAGGATGCGGAGATCTAGTTAGAGGACACAAAGGGTGCTAATGACCCGATGGAGACAGAGACTACATAGGGAGTTTTCTCTACTCTCTACCCCTTCTCCATGTTCTTATTTGTTATGAGCATTGAGGACAATGCTATTCTTCTTTTGGGGGATGGTCCATTTGGATTTTATGACATTTGGTATGTAATAACCATTATACTATTTTTATTTATCTTTATTTCACTTTTGGTATGTATATACTCATTTCCATTATGTATATATTCGCTTTACTTCATTTTGTACATATTGAGTCTACTTTCCGTAGTTTAATTCATAACTTCTTTCGTCGTTTTTCCTTAGTAGCATAGCTTCTTATTTACTTTAGTAGATTATTTTTAAGTTGTTAGCTTCTTTTTACATTTTGTGTGAACAATAAACCTTTGGTTTTCTTAATACCACGGTTCTTTCCAAAGGTGGATGTTGTGTGAACCAGGTGGCTCTTCCCAACGATAGATGACGTGACAACCTTCTTAAGGGATTGAGTATGTTTTCTTTATATTTTTGTATATATAGTAGTAATGAATAAAAGTGTCTCAAGCAGGCTTCACTTGGTACTAACACATTTACCTTCGACCTTATGGTTAGAAACAAGTTGATTGACAAAGAATAGCTCTAGTTGTGACCTTTAGACTCTTGTGTTGACTAAAACAATCATTGAGTGGTTTCTTTGAGCCATTTGTGATTTTCAATCTTAGCTAGGGATGTTGCGGGCCCGTAACTCTGTTCTCTTTAACAATCCAGCAGCTTGAGAGGTGAGGTATTGAATTGCAAGTCCAAGTTCTGTGCCAATAAGTCTAGAACTTGCCCTGAATGTTTTTCTAGGCGAAATTCTAAGTGTAGCTCGACTTGAGAGATGATTGTAGGCTATCCTTGATCCAATTGAAAACTTGAAAGCTTTCATATCCTACCAATGTGACATCCCTAGTTAACCCCTTTGAGCCGAAGCCTTGTTTATTCAATAGCCATGTTATAAGCCTTTATCCATTTTATAATGACCCTCTCTTGGCACCCGATCTTTCCTTAGCATTCTTGATACAATTGGCAAAAGCATAAGTTTGGGGGAGAGACGAGGAATGTGAAAGTGATAAAAGGTACAAAGATGAAAGGTATTCAAAGTAAGCAATGATGAAAGGCATGGAGTGAAAGACGAGGAATAAAGTAGAAAGTTGAAGGGATTCAAAGAAAGTAATGATGAAAGGCATGGAGTGATTAGAGGAGAAAAATGATTGTAATGAGCAAGAAAGAGTGACATTACGTCTCTCTAGTTCCCCTAAGGAAGAAGAATATGACTCAAAGAGTCAAGAAAGTATGAGCCAAAAAGAGAAAATGGAGTGCTTAAGGAAAGATGAAACCATCATATGCCGATAAGTTCTACCTTGATCCAAAAGCCTTCATTACATTCCCGCAAAATCCCTATATGATTTCAAGTTGAGTGAGCTTGCATTAGTGGTGATTTACATAAGGGGCAAGCTTATGGTACTTAGAGCTGGACTTGTGACATTTCTTTAGAGAGAGATGAGTGCACTTCTTCACAACCCTTGTTTTGAGTGTTACATTCTAAAGTAAGAATTTCTCATGGAGAGTAGAGGAGGAGGAGTTTGGGTTCCACAATAACCTACGTGATAGAGCGAGCTTCCTTGGTGAATTAAGTCAACTCTTGATGCTCTAATGTCACATTAAAACTAGGGTCCTCAAAAGGTCTATGGTGTTGTTGATAACTCGTTTGTGTTAAGGGTAATTGTTAGTCCCAATTGATACATGATTGATTCACTTTAAGTTTGGGGGAGTTGATAAGTAGAGATTTTAACCTATTATTTTCTCTCTTTTACTTGTGTTTTAGGCTATAAATGCTTGGAGGTATTCCCGAAAACTAATGAAATATGCTTGCTTGGAGGAATTGTTCAAAATGAGCCAAAGGAATCAAAATCAACACACAAAGGAGTCAAAAGTTGAACAAAAACCAAGGCTGAGCAAACAGGTCTGAAGCGCGGACCGCACAAATATTGTGCGGCCGCGAAAGCCATGATGCGGTCGTGATCAAAATTACGTGGTACGCAAGAGGGAAATCCAGAGAGTGATTTTTGGGCTAAATGATAAGCGCGGACCGCACCAGAAATGTGCGGCCGCGATTGAAATTACGCGGACCGCGATGACTGAGATTCAAAGAGCTGACAACTTGAGCAAAAGAGAGAAGTGCGGACCGCACCAGAATTGTGTGGCCGTGAAATCCCTTGTGCGGCCGCACTTAGAATTATACGGTCCGTGAAAGTTCAACTCAACCCAGATCCAAAAGAGAAGAACGTGGACCGCATCAGAATTATGCGGCCGCAAAAGCAAAAGTGCGGCCGCACTCAGAATTACGTGATCGCACAACCTCCGCAGGAGCATTTTTGTCAGATATTTTCAGCTTAGTATAAATAGAACTTTTTGTCATTTTTAGGTTATGTTATGTTTTGTATACGGCTGACTTTTCTGTTTTTGGAGTTTTTGTACTAGATTCACTTTTTAACATTAGATTTTCATTCCACAAATTAATATTATGGATTTTATCTTCATTTCATCTTTACTTTCTGTTATTTCCATGAGGTTAAACCCATTGTGACCCAACCCTAGTGTGGATATTTAATGGGTATTTGATTTTAGGGCTTGAATGTGAATGGGTTAGTGATATTTAGCCTAGTTCTTGCTAGAACTCAAGAATTAATGGTTGCAAACATTGATTCATGCCTTTATGACTTAGTCTTTACTTGAGAAAGAAGGGTTAAGTCTAGGAAAACTAGGCTTAACAAGAAATTGGGTTGAACTCAAGAAATTGATAGCCCCAATTAAAGGGATAAACCTAGAGATAATAATACCCAACTTGAGCTAATATCACTTGATTTGCATGGATACCCATTTGGACTTGAAAATGCCAAATTTGACAAAATCACTCAAACTATCAAGAGGTATAGAGTGAGTACCCTGGGTGTGATAGCTATATTACAATCCTAACTAATCAATCTTGCCCTAGATTTTGCTACCCGTTAGATATCCACCTAGGTAGAAGTCACTACCCTAGTCTCTTTAAACATTTGAAAAACAACAACAAAAATATTGTCCTTAGATTCAATTATTGCAATCTTTAGAATAAAGTTAGAAGTAGAAAAACCCAATCAAGTTTGTGGAAGTGCAATTAAAGCCAAAACTTGCTATTAACTTAGGTATACACCTAATCCCATATTCTAACTCCCTGTGGATTCGATCCCGACCTTTGTTAGGTTTATTATTTCATCGACCACCTCACTACTCAATTGTGGTATGGGTTTGACACAGATCAGAGGCAACAACCAAGGAGTATGGAACAATAATCAAGGCAATCGGGGGTCGGGGACCCCGATGTATCAACAACCAAGCAACCCGCCTCCTTATCCTTCCTATGGTCCAAATTCTTCCAACAATGAGATAGGACAAATTGAGAACATGTTTTAGCAAATAATGGAGAAAAATGCTGACTCCGATGCCCAACTTAACTCTCATAACACATCTATCCGAAACTTGGAAGTCCAAATGGAGCAAATCTCTCAAGCCCTAAACACTCGTCCTAAGGGGGCACTACCAAATGACACGGTAGTGAACCCAAAGGGTGGAAACAACACGGGACATGCTATGGTCGTTACTACAAGGAGTGGAAAAGGTGGGGATGCACCCACCTCGAATCAACAGAAGCATGTAGATGATGAGCAAGTGGTTCAAAAAGATGAGATCCCGGACAATGTGGTGAAAGCAAATGAGGAAGTACGGATTGATATTGATGATAATGAGGAGGAAGATCAAGAGGAAGTGAACCCGTCTAGGGATCACATCATTGACATACCAGAACCGGTAGTGCAAAAGGCAAAGGCACCAATGCCTAGGCCTCCTCATCCATATCCTCAAAAGCTCGCCAAGCAAAATGGTGAGAATCAATTCACAAAGTTCATTGACATGATGAAGAGCCTATCTATCAATGTGCCATTAGTTGAAACCTTGGAGAAAATGCCCGGTTATGCAAAGTTTATGAAGGACTTAGTGACAAAGAAGCGAGCGATGAATTTTGAAACTAGAAAAATGACTCATCAAGTGAGTGCAATTGTGCATTCAATGGCTCCCAAGTTGGAGGATCCGGGCGCTTTCACGATTCCTTGTACCATTGGGAGTGACTACTTTGCAAAAGCTCTTTGTGATCTTGGGGCAAGTATCAATTTGATGCCCTATTCAGTTTTCAAGACTTTGGGAATTGGGCAACCAAGACCCATATCTATGAGATTACAAATGGCCGATCGTACCATGAAGAGACCATTGGGAGTAATTGAAGATGTATTAGTTCGTGTTGATAAATTCATTCTTCCGGCGGATTTGGTCAGTCTTGACTGTGAGGTTGATTATGAGGTGCCTATTATTCTTGGTAGACATTTACTTGCTACGGGGAAGGCTCTAGTTGATGTTTAAGCCGGAGAACTTACCTTCCAGGTTGGTGATGAAAAAGTGGTTTTCCATGTGTGTAAGTCCATGCGGCAACCCAATAGCAAAGAGGTGTGTTCTTTCGTAGACTTGGTGACCAATGTGATTGTATATGAAACAAGTGATGTGATGAATGTTGATGATACATTGGAGGTCGTCTTGCTCAACTTTGATGATGACGAAATGGATAGCTTCATGGAATATGTGAACTCGATGCAATGAATGGGGTCGTACACTTATGAGCCCCGCAAATTGTCCTTGGATATTGAAAATAGGACAAATCCCCCAACAAAGCCCTCGATCGAGGAGCCTCCTATCTTGGAGTTGAAGTCATTTCCTCCACATCTTCGGTATGAATTTCTTGGCCCTTCTTCTACTTAACCAATTATTCTTTCCTCTTGTTTGACTAACGTGCAAGTAGATGCTACATTGGCAGTGCTACAAAAGAGGAAGAAGGCTATTGGATGGACATTGGCGGATATTCGGGGGATAAGCCCCACAAGATTAAATTGGAGGAAGGTGCCAAACCATCTATTGAACATCAAAGGAAGAAGCTCAAACGGGATTGTCAAGACTATTATTGGGATGAACCGTACCTTTTCCGGATTTGTATGGATGGAGTAATTAGAAGATGTGTACCGAAGGACGAACAAGTTGAAATTCTTGAGGCTTGTCATTCTTCGCCATATGGTGGTCACCATGGTGGAGCAAGAACGGCAGCCAAAGTGCTAAATTGCAGTTTCTATTGGACCACCCTTTACAAGGATGCAAGTGATCTAGTCAAGCGTTGTGATAAATGTCAAATGGCCGGTGGAATCTCAAAGAAAAATAAAATGCCCCTCACCACTATTTTAGAGATTGATATTTTCGATGTATGGGGTATTGACTTCATGGGGTCTTTTGTGAGTTCTTGTGGAAATACCTACATCTTGGTCGTGGTTGATTATGTGTCCAAATGGGCTGAGGTCGTTGCTCTACCCAACAATGAAGCGAGAAGTGTGGTGGCGTTTTTGAAGAAAAATATTTTCATAAGATTTGATACTCTCAGGGCTATCATAAGTGATGGGGGATCGCATTTTTGCAACAAAGCTTTCGACATCTTACTCACCAAGTATGGTGTCACTCATAAAGTCACAACTCCCTATCATCCACAAGCAAGCGGTCAAGTGAAAGTCTCCAACTGGGAGATAAGGAGTATTTTGTCCAAAACTGTGAATGCTAACCGGACGGATTGGTCCAAGAAACTTGATGATTCTTTATGGGCTTATAGGACGGCTTACAAAACACCTATCGGAATGTCTCCATACTAGTTAGTGTTTGAAAAAGCATGTCATCTTCCGGTGGAACTTAAGCACAAAGCCATGTGGGCTTTAAAGAAGTTGAATTTTGAGTGGGATGTCGACACCAACTTAAGGGTGGCACATTTGAACGAGTTGGATGAGTTTCGGTATCATGCATACACAAGTTTGCCTTTATACAAAGAGAAGATTAAATATCTTCATGACAAGTGCATTTGGAACAAAGAGTTTAAATAGGGTGATCTTGTGTTATTGTTCAATTCGCGGTTAAGGATGTTTCCCAGGAAGTTAAAGTCTGAATGGAGTGGCCCGTTTGAGGTTGTGGGTGTGACACCCTTTGGTGTTTTGGACTTGAAGAATAAAAATAATGAGGTGTTTAGAGTCAATGGTCATCGGGTGAAACATTATCTGGGAAAATTTGGTGATGGCCACGTCGTGGCGGTAATTCATTTCAAATAATGGTAATCAGTGTCGTGCCGCGACGTTAAATCAGGCGCTTCTTGGGAGACAACCCGTATTTTTTTTTATTTATATAGGTCTTATT
The DNA here is from genome assembly GCF_000390325.3 of Nicotiana tomentosiformis. Taxonomy (NCBI): domain Eukaryota; kingdom Viridiplantae; phylum Streptophyta; class Magnoliopsida; order Solanales; family Solanaceae; genus Nicotiana; species Nicotiana tomentosiformis. The sequence continues at coordinate 84,501,747 of NC_090813.1, read as the reverse complement.
TTGTGCTAACTGGTTTTGAAGTGTGTTGAAGGAATGAGTGTACTATGATGGAACTGTGCTCAAACAAATTGGCTAAGTATGGAAAAAGTGCGGACCGCACATGAATTGTGTGGACCGCACAATTTTGAATGCTATAGCAGAAGTCAACTGCGACCACACAATTTGAGATGGGAAAATGCAAACTCTCTGAAGTTTGTTTGTCAGAGAAATGGCCAAAGTGCGACCGCACAAGGAAATCTGCGGACAGCACCAACATCTGCGGTCGCACAACTAATTATGCGGACCGCAGATAAATGAAGGGAACTTGAACAACAGGTAACAGAGTGCGGACCGCAGAAGGAATTCTACGGCCGCACTCTTCTCTTGAACCCTTAGCCAAAACCGGTTGGTATAAATAGTAGCCTTAATGCTACTGTTGAAACTTTCCAATCTCTGAAAAATTAAAACATAGGCTAAAATCTTGCACACAACTGATTCAATCATCTTCCACTTAATTGAGCATCTGTGGTCACTCCTTAACACCACTTCATCACTCGTATGTTCAAATCATTTCTAGGATTCTTCAATTTTCTTAGTTTAGTTTACAATTTGTTAGTTATTTTAGACTATTTATCAATTTCATATCTATGTGGGGTGTGAATTGTGTTGGGTAAACTACTAGTTGCTATTTGGGGAATGAGTATTTGGTTTTTCATGTTTAAGTGTTACTACAATGTCCAATTTATGCATAAAATTGAAACCCTAAGAACTCTGCCCGATTAAGTTTTGAAATGTGCGGCCGCACAAGGAATTGTACGGTCCGCAGAAGTATAGATTAGGGCTTTTGTGAAGCAAGATTGTGCGGACCGTACTTGAAATTGTGGGGTTCGCAGAAACGTATGTGCGACTGCAGATCAGGGCATTCTCTGTCTTCAGAGAGTTGCCATTTTAGGTGCCCATTGTGCGGCCCACTCAGAAAAATTTGCGTACCGCACTTCAACTCTGCGGCCGCACTTTAAAATTGTGCGGTCCATACAACCAGACCTGCGGCCGCACTTGCAATTGTGTGGACCGCACTTTCATACCCTGCAACCTATTTTGTTATGTGGACTTCTGATTATCTACACTTGAATTAGAACTAATTCCTGTTGCTGTTTGTTACAGAAAATGGTTAGATCCCATGGTCGTGGTGATACATCAAAGGGGAGGGGTGAACCTTCTAGAGGCACAGGCAAAAGCAATTTACCCTTCGCCCTCCAAAGAATAATCAGTAAGAAAGACACAGCAGGCCAAAGTAGACAGCTGGAAACCTTCGAGTCAAGTTCATATGCCCCGTCTAGGGAAGCATCAGAGGGCGACTCAGTGCAAGAGCATCCTGCTGTGCAATCACAGCCACAGCTGCCTCAGGACAGATACCAACTTAGAAACAAGCCTATATCTTCTCAGAGCACTTCTGAGGGTTTGGAAGGTAACACTCAAGATTCTGAGCCTTCATCCACACATGTCCCCAATGCACCTGCTACCATAGTGGATGTGGATGATCTCCCGAATGATGGCCAAGGGGGTGATACCAAAGTAGCCGGCCTTGAGAGGTCAAAGAAGAAAGAAATTTGGGAAGATAGGTTCGTCAGTCTTGCAACCTTCTCTAGATTCAGAGAGTGGTGGTCGTCAAGATCGCTCACTCTTGAGCATCAGTTCTTATTGAAAGACCTTGATAAATACATCCCGGCGATGTCGAGGCAATTTCGGGAGCGGAAAGGGTGGATATGGTTCACTAAAAGTGTGTTAGATGCCAAAGAGTACTTGGTCCGAGAATTTTATGCCAATGTGGCATACATAAAGAAGGGGACCAAAGTGACAAAAGTGAGGAACCTGAAAGTGAGGTTTGATCAGAACACCTTGAACACCTACTTGGGGTTTGAGGATGTTGAGCCAGTGCAATATTTGGAAAAGCTGTCTATGGGTGATGCAGCTCGCCCATGGCTAGCTGAGATTCTGGCAGCTCCGGAACCACAACCACCATGGATCACATCAGGGATTTTTATTCAAAGGAACACCCTGAACTTCGAGGCAAAGGGATGGCACACGTTCGTATGCAGAAGGCTAGACACATGCAAGAATGAGACAAAGCTTCCAATTCTTGGGGCAATGCTAGTTGCCTCTATCATGGCCAGTTACCCAATCAATGTGGGTGTCGTGATGTCGGCCAACATGTCTTTGGTCTCCAGGCAAGGTGTCACCTCTTACCCGTATCCTAACACTATCACTGAGTACCTTACGGATGCGGGGGTAAAGCCGATGGAATTTTATACCAAGGTGCAGACGAAGAAGCCCTTCTCATGGTATTCTTTGACGGGTGGTGGAAACCCAAAGAAAAATGGTCAGCCGACTACTACCGTAGGCCAGTCTGATGAGCCTTCGATGGTAGCTGCAGAGTCAGCTGACATGCCTTCTACTTCAGCAGTGCCTTCTACCAGTGCAGCTGCCATACCTCCACCTCCTTCTTCAGAGCCTTCAGTATCAGTTCCCCCCACCTCGACTTTAAGGTCGGTGCCTATGCCCACTCATCCACCCCAGCACCCCTGATCCCTCCGACAGTGGAGGACACATTGAAGAAGATCTTGGAAAAACAAACCACCATCATGAACACCTTGGTAGCACATGGATCGGTGATTGAGGAGCTGGGGAAGCAGGTAAAGAAAATGAGGAAATCCCAGACGTCCAAGAAATCAGTTGACATGTTGAGGAGAGAGGTGACCAAGATAGCAGCAGCAGGTGAGCTTCCATTCAATTTGCTCATAAGGTCAGACCCACCAACATCAGCAGCACCATCTATTCCAGTGGCACCAGTTGGCCAGTCTGAGGAGCCAGACATGGCTGCCGACATTGCTGAGGCAGTGCGACAGATGTTCACCCACCCAGTTACTCCCAGAGCCGAGGATGATGAGATCCAGTTAGAGGAGACTGAGGGCAGTGACGCTGCTATGGACACAACCATATAAGGAGTCCTCTTTACTCTTACCCTTCTTTATTCTTATTTTGTTAAGCATTGGGGACAATGCTTACTTTTATTCGGGGGGGGGGGGGGGGAGTTTATTGGATATTTGGATAATTTGACATTTGGTTTGTAATAACTAATAACATTTTCCTTCTTCTTTTTTTTCATGTATAGATTCTCCTCTTTCTCTCTCTATTGATGTATCTATTTTCTCTTTTCCTCCCTCATTATGTACATTCATTATGCTTGCAGTAGCTTGCTTTGCAGCTTCTTTATTTTATTTTCTTATTAGTCAATGTTTAATTCAGTAGCTTCTTTTTAATCTAATAGCTTCTTTTTAATCTAGTAGCTTCTTTTTATGTTTGATTGGACAATAAGCCTTTGGTTTTCTTAATGCCACATTTCTTTCCAAAGGTAGTTTTTGTGTGAACCGGGTGACTCTTCCCAACGATGGATGGCATGACAACCTTCTTAAGGGATTGAGTCTGTTTTTGGTGTTTAGGTAAGAATAGTAGTAATAAGAAATAAAAAGACCTAATTGAGTCAAGCTCGAAGAGTCAAATATGCTTCACTTGGTACTAACACACTTAACTACGTGCTTATGGTTAGAAGCAAGTTTTTTGTTTTAGAAAGAAATAGCTCTAGTTAGTGACCTTGTGACTTTTGTGTTGACTTAGGCAATCATCGAGTGGTTTAGTCGAGCCATAGTGATTTTCAAATCTTGATTATGGTCGTTGTGGGCCCTTGACTCTATCCTTTTTAACAATCCAGCTGCATGAGATATTTTTGTCGCAAGTCCAAGTACCCGTGAAAATGGTCTAGAACTTGCCCCGAATGTGTTTCTAGGTAAAATTTTAAGTTTTGCTTGGCTTGAGAAATGATTGTAGGCTCTCCTTGACCCGCTTGAAATTTTTCATGGCCCACCAATGTTGTTATCCCTAGTCAACCCATTTGAGCCTAAAACCCTTCTAATTTGATCACCATGTTACAAGCATTTACCAGTTCTTTCGTGACCCTCTCTTGGTACCCGAGCTTTCCTTAACACTCTTGTGAAACAATTAGCTGAAAACGTAAGTTTGGGGGAGAGACGAGGAGTTTGAAAAACCTATCAAGGCACAAAAAGAGAAAAGAAATGAAGAGAAGAAAAGGCAAGAAAAAGAAAGAAGAACAAAAAGAAAAATGCAAAAAGAAAGTGAATAAGTTGAAGAGTTGAACGGATTTCAAAGAATAGTAATGATGCAAGGCATGGAGAAAACAAAAAAAGGAGAAAATGAATATTATAACCAAGAAGGAGTGAAGCTAAGTCTCTCCAATCTCCCTATGGAAAAGAAAATGCCTCAAAAAGTTGGCAAAGCATGAGCCGATAAGAGAAAATGGAGTGCTTAAGGAAAGATGAACTTGTTCTATCATAGCATATCCAACCTTAGTCCAAAAGCCTTCATTGCATTTCGAAAAAGCCCTACGTGATTTCAAGTCGTGCTAGATTACATTAGTGGTGATTTACATGAGGGGCAAGCCTATGGTACTTAAGGCCGTACTTGTGACATTCTTTTAAGAGAGATGAGCGAACCTTTCACAAATCTTTGAATTGAGTACTACATTCTTAAGTGAGATAAGCAAATGGAGAGTAGAAAAGGAGAAGTTTGGGATCCACAATAACCTACATGAAAGAGAGAGCTTCCTTGATGAATTAAGTCAACTCTTGATGCTCAAGTGTCATATTAGATCTATTTGTGCTTAAAAATCCAACCCATTGCCTTGTTAATAATTCATAAGTGTGTGGGTAATTATTGGTCCCAAATTGATGTGTGATTGATTAGCTGGAATAGCTCTTAACTTGTGGAGGTGGGAATTACCTTATTTACTTAAGGACAAGCAAAAGCTTAAGTTTGGGGGAGTGAGGAGTGGGGATTTTGACTACTTATTGGCACCTTTTTGCTTTCGTTTTAGTCCAAAAGCGTTTAATTATGTTCCCAAAAACTGATGAAATATGCTTAATTGCAGGAATGGTGAAATTTTCTGCAATTAAGCATATTTCATCACAAATTCCCCAATCAAACGAAAACACCAGCGATACTCTTCAAGGGTAACATCGGACGATAGAGAACAACCAGATCTATGAGATTTCGGGCTCTGATACCACGTTAACAGCGAAAATAAGACGAAATCAGTGGAATCTATGATAGGGTTTACTGTGGTCGAGAGAGAAAGAGGGTTTCCTTTCATATGTCAAAAATGAGAAAATGTACAACCTGTTCTGTATCAGAACTCTTGGGTCTTATTATATGTGACTCGGCCCAACTATACACAAATGAAGAAAGAAAAGTAAAGAATAATTACAAGGCAATGTGGGCCTGGCCCAATACAAATAAAAATTGGTCTAACACATAAGCCTAGCTAATCTGGACTAGGATCAATATTTCCAACAAAGTCACCCTCCTCGAGCCAACCTCTTTGATTGCCCCCTAAATAATTATCAGTCTAATAGCCTGTTTGGCAAGCTTCTAAAATCAGCTTATTTTGAAATGTGTTTTTCTCAAAATTACGTTTCAAAAAAAATAATTTTGGTGAGAAACAATTTGTGTTTGACTTGTTAATTTGGAAATTACTTTTGAGCAGTAATTAGTGTTTTGCCAGGCTTTTAAACAGTACTTTTAAGTGTATTTTTCTTAAAAGTGCTTTTCGAAAAAGTATTTTTGGGGAAAAGTTATTTTTTCTGCTTCTTCTACTTCTATTCAAAAACGCTTTTTTTCTTTCCAAAAATTTGGCCAAACATATTAACTTAAAGAAAAAAGACACATTTGGACTAAAAAAAAAAAAGCCTTTCCGCCAAAAAAGTTCGGCCAAATTGGCTATAAGTCTATTACGATCAAACTCGCCCAAAAATGCCGTCTTGGTTTGTTCCTACACGAGCCAACATACTAGACATGACAGCCTTTTCATCTTGAAGATAATTAAGTTCATTCTTCATTATCTCCTTTTGAATGGGTTCTACTATTTGAACTTTATATAAGTCGATCATCTTATGATTTTAGAGAAAAAAAAGGTTCAAAACAAGAATATTAATGTTGAACGTGGTTAAGCTTTCCAATCTAGTCATTTTCATTAGCTATTCATCAAACATGTTTTATTAGGCTTTTAGCTAATCTTGATGTCACACATCTATTGCAAATGCGACACTGACCACGCTTGCTATATCCACGAGCCACTCTTGTGATTGTTTCCAAAATTTGCAATTAGATCTCATTGTCTTCCTTTCTTTACTCACAAGATTTTACTTAGATTTTGTCAAAAGATCAAAAGATTAGGAATTAGAAGGAGGAGAGAAAGTAGTAGTGACTAGTGAGGCATCTGAACTTGTTAAAACAGTTAACATCCATTCATAGTGGCATGTTGTGGATTAGACAACATAAAAAGGCCAAATCTTGTCGGCCAAAAGATGTATTTAGTGTAGCAGCTATATATATATCCTCCTAAAAGAAGAGATTACTCTTATCTAGGGTTTGGTCGACATAGGGCCCCTCCAGTCTTTCAAACAAGAATATAATCAATGCAAGGAGGTCTCTAGTGGAGTATTTAGGAGTCATGTCATGTAAAAGGAGAAGAAGAACAAAAAAAAAAATCGTTTTAAGCTATATAGACTGACGTTTGGTAGGATGTATTAAAAAATATATATATATGTATTAATTTTGATATTATTATTTTTATACCATAACTTTTAATACATAAATAAATAAATAAATATATATATATATATATATATATATATATATATATATATATATATAAAAACAGCATCGTCCTTTTAAAATTTTTAATACACCAAATCAGAAAGTCGAAAAAAATAGTTTCAGCACAAGTAATCCAAGAATTAGCATTTCCACTTTGTCATTATCTCTTGGGATAAAACGATAAGCAACATAAACATTGTGCCCATTGAAAAGACATCTTTATTCTTTATTTGCAAACTTTTGCGTCAATAGACCAATAAGAGAACATGAAACATTTTCCACTTTCAATATTCAGACAGTGTCGTGTCATCTGCCTATACGAGATTAATTGACAGGTGTGGACATAAGAGAAGTAAATTAGAATCAATAACTTAAGGATTTAGCTGTTGTCTTTCAAGGAACCTAGCTAACTAAAAGCATTACGTAACACAGCATCTCCGGTCTGACGCCACTTTGTGTAAGCTCAGAACCGATTGAGGATCGAGACGACAATACTTCGATCGAAAAGTATCTACGTAAGATCAGGTCGAGGTCCGAAGAAAGGGGCTTCAGGATTCGAGTTCCAAATCCGATCAAGGATCAGTTCGGTATCATTATCGGGCACATGACCAAATCGAACCACGAGGCAAAAGGTTGTCGGAGATGCACAGACCGACCAACACCCACCCCGAATATCAAGACTCCGAGTCAGGATCGAGCTCGAGTCAAGGCCAATGGCTCGACCCGATATCGAGTTCGAGTCAGTATCGAAGCTCACAGACAAGGCCGTTACAGCCGCACTAAGGGAGAGAATCATGGCGGGAAGTAGGGAAAAAACAATACATCATGGGCTCTCCACTACGTATTTTTTATTGTTGTATATAAAGTAGGATCCCTCTACTATAAAGAAAGAAATGGATTGTAAGCAGAGAGGCATGGGAATGAAAGATTTCTTTTCATATTGAAAGATATCCCCTTGTGTTTATTTCTATTTATCTTATTCGTTCTTCTTCTCACTATTCTCATTCTCATAGTCAAGAATACACGTATTTTTATTTCTCTATACAGTTTGTATCAAATTATATCAAATATCCTTAGAACCATACACAAATTTAACTCTATCCAATTTTTCGGGTAAAAACACTTGCCGAAAGGAAATCAATTGATACGTTTGCCAGCCTCCTACTCTTGTTTCTTTTTACCCTCTTAATCTCATACTTGTATCAAATTTTTTAACTATTTTGTCAGAAAGTTACTGGGCTGAATAATTTAATTTGCGTTGCATAGGCCTATTACAAAAGAAGCTTTTTTAATTAAAACGGAGAAATTTCATTCATTCCACAATATTCCTAGACGGTTAAGTATATCAACGTTTCAATTGCAGTTATCAAGTTCCTATATCAGAATACTTTACCTTTCTTTTAGTAGACTAACAGTTAATGTTACATAGAGGAATACAGTGATGTATTTATGCACCTAATGCATATTGTATATTGTACAAGTTTTTTTCTATATACAGTAGTGTGTGTTTAGATAGAATCTTAACTAGTACATCGAGGATGTTAGAGTTAAATGGTTTTTTTTTTGGTTAACCGAGTTAAAAAATAATTTTGTTAGAGTTTTAGTTATACTTCAACTATATGATGGCTAATGTATTATACAATCTTCATTCATCTCCTAACTTTATCTTGGACTTGGAATCTTCTCTTGCAAAATTCATTATCCGTGGCCTAAAGTATGAAGAATTTCATCCAACTAAATTTCTAATTAGTAGTTTATCTCTTATGTTTAATAAGATCTTAATTAATCCATGTTCTAAAAGAAAAACGACTGCTCTTTTTTTCATCTTCTTTTTTTTTCCCCTTTGAACAATAATGTGTAAGTGTTATTGCTTGATGGTGCTGCTTCATTTTTTTCATATTTTTTTGGAGTCGAAGGTCTACCAAAAATAATTTTCCTACCTTGAGGTAGTGATAAAGTTTGCGTACACGCTATCCTCTTCATAACCTACTTATGGGATTTTATTGAGTTTGTTGTTGTTGTTAACAAGTTAACGTTGCCGAACATAATAGAACTGTCATTTTTATTTTTCAATTTTTTTCCTTTGTTTTATGTTTTTCTCTTACTTTCCTATTCTTTTACCCTGGGACCTAGGTTGGCTTGGGGATGGCGAAGGAAGAAAAAGGGATTTATTCTGCATAAATTCTTATGCCAAAGTGAGAGGTTTTTGCAGTTTCCCAGTACTTACAAAACCCTACTGGAAAATATTCTCTCCCTTAATTTTATATGCCCAAAAAGCCATTTTTATATTCTTCTATAGTAACTAGTCTCTGCAACACCTTCACATACGAATATATATCTGGAATAAGAGTACATGTAGAACTGTAAATCAGTCTCATTAAACAAGAAATATTTTTGTAGTATAGTTTGATGTGCTTCTTTGTCCTCTTTTAAGTGGCCAACTTCTTTTCATAAGCTCAAGAGCCACCCACCTTGAAAAGTTTAATTTGCTTTAATAAAAAAAGTTCGAGAAAAAGAATTAGATAATTGATTTTTACCTATGTGTGTAATGATTAGAGCATATGAAAAACAATCATAATGAAATTCCAAAAGTGGAAAGAAGAACTGGAGAAGATATTAATGATCAGATTAATGAGTTCACTTAGTGGCTAACCTGATGGAGCTTATGATTGGGAATTCCTTGTTATGGCAAAGCTTTAACGGCTAAACTCTTTAGACTAAAAAGTTGATTTTCTTTCATAAACATGAATCATGGTTTTAACTGGATTGATTAAACTTAATTTAAATAGTTTCTGATGGACCACTCACCCGCACTTAGGGGTCATTTGCTATCATGATATTAAAAATATAACTCAGAATAAAATGTGGAATTACTTTATTCTATGTTTTGTTAAAAAAACTTATTTCGATATAAGTAATTTAAAATTATTTATTCCATAATTTTGGTATAAAATATCCTTCTCAAAAGCTCTTCCTTCAATAATGTCCTCAAAAGAAAGGCAAAGTTTAATTTGAAAATAATTGTTTATTTAAATTTAGATAAATCTTTCCTAGTGTAGAATCAAACATATACTTATTTTATATAGTACATCATATTTGATAAATCAAATATTTGTTCAGTAAAATATATACAAAAACTAATCTTTCCAATATTTAATCTACATATTTATTTTTTATAGACAAAACAAATGACACCATATTGTGTAGGCTCTTTTTTTCGGTTTTGCATGCGTTGTTTGACATCCGCATACTTTTTGTTTCAATTTAGCAAATCGATTTATGTCTAGACTATTCTTTTTTTGTATATTTTCTTCTTTTTTTACACGTTTCATAAATTTATAGGAATTCTGTATATTTCATATTTTAGATTTACTTATACAATATATACACTATCAATGTCGGGAAGTTCTTATTATTTAGGTTACTTAGATATTTTCATTCTAAGAAAAGGTAAAAAAACTAGGTTAGCCTCACTAAATTCGAATTCGCATTGGTTCTCATTGTATTGGTAAAACAGTCCATAACAAATCAAACTTTATATTCATGGCTCGAACCTGAAATTTCTTATTAAGAATGAAAGAATATTTATTAGTCACGCATAGGCTTTTAGAGAGCATTGATTGATGTGTGGGAGAGAAGAGGGGATAGTGTAGGGCAGATCTATAGTTCAAATTATAGGGCATATGAATTCATAATTTTCTGTCAAACTATATATTTTATATATTATTATTTTTTAAATTAATTTATTATATATATTAGTATATTTTAATGGTACACTCATATTTTAGAAATTATAGACGTGCTTACGGTGTTGGGTGACGAAGTGGGAAGAGTAGAGATAAATAATGTCCAAAAAACTAGTATCAAAATGTTCCTACTTTAACCAATTTTATATCTATCAGATATGGCAACTGGTTATGGACATGACGTAAAGGCAAATACAAAAGCTTTGCTATCAAAAGAGCCAAAGGCCCCTATGCATTGCAGCCTGCCACCTATAACCCTAAGCTTAGGCCTCAAAGCCCTACAATTTGGAATAGTACATTTATACCCTGTCTCTTGATATATACTTATCAACAAAATGCAAATCTAATCTTTTAAAATCCTCTTCATCTTCAATATACCTGCATTTCAGTTCTGACTTATTCTTCATTTTTTTTACACAACTTATATATATTTAAAGCATAAATAATTTTTATATTATTGATGTATATAAATTTAACTTATTGTAATAGGTTATTTATCTTAATATCAATTAAATAACTAGTTCTACTTATTATGATCGTCATTACATATTATCTGGGGCCTTGATTTCACTATCAATATATAAATTAAACTATTTTCTTATTAATTTGTCACATGACATTTTTCAGGTTAAAATGTTCCTTTAATTCTACTACTTGTGACGGATTCGCGTACAATGTATATTGGCATATTGCAGAGTCTTTCATGGGTGGACGAGATGTTTTGGTCCTATAGCCACTTAAACTTTAACACCCTAAAGCCCTCCTCCTGGAACCTAAGATTGTGTGACAAGTGATATATAACACTGCCTAAGTTCTTAATGTCTCTACTTTTAACAGTTGTACTTTCTATATTAACACTGCAGTTTATGGTACTTGTAACTTTCTCCCTCCTAATTAAAGTGGTATTATTTAATTAGACACAAATTTATAAATAAAAAAAATAAAATTGAAAAATGATATGCGAAAACTGATAAATAAAAATAAAAATTTATTTTTAGAATACTTTACTACTAAAAGTGAACGGATGGAAAAAAAGAACTGGAGAAAAAGAACCTTCGATATTTGTGATATACTCCTTCCGATCCATAATAAGTGATTTTTTAGCCTTTGTCACACTCTTTAAGAAAATACAAACTCCTAGAGATAAAAAAAATGTATTAACTAAATTATCCTTAATTAATTGTTACATTGACACATTGAGATATGTAAATAACGGCAAATTTTGAAAAAATAAAATTAATTCCTTCTTGATCGTAAAAGAATACTTATTTTGGATCAAAATAAAAAGGCTAAAATGTCACTTTTTATGAACCAGAAGGAGTAAAAATAATCCATGTTCCCAGTAGCTTATTTGTCTCGGAAATAACCCTACAAAGCTATTTTGTATTATAGTTACATATCTTCTTTGTTAGTATATCTTTTTTGAGATAATTTCTGGAGTTGAGTAAGTCTCACCTTAATTTTCAAAGGGTGAAGTAATTTTATGCGATTTATAATTCTGCCTATAGTTTTGAGGGTATTGGCCTTATATTGCCCCGTTGGAGTGTAGCTGTGTAGGGATGTTAGAGTCTCACGCATTGGGTTTATGATTGGTAGTCTCGTTGGATTGACGGAATTGGCCCTAAACTACCTTTTCGGACATTTAAGGAGTCGTTTTGTTTAAAATTAAAATATTTTAGAATTACAATTTTTGAATTATAACAAGGTTTATAGTTTGGTAACTTATTTTTGAAAAAATAAGTTATATTAAAATTTTCGATATCAATTTGAGCTAATACCTTCAACCAAAGATGAAATAAATTTAATATTAAAATTATTCAAAGATAATCCACCTAAATTCCATGAACCAAAAGGCTCCCAGGTGCATAAAACTAGCGACGATTATCATTTGGCTATTGGCACCACCCCATCAAGGTTTAAGGTTCAAGGAGTAGACATGATAGAGGGTTTCACCTGATTCTATTTCCTCTCTATTTAAGATTTTATTCTCTTTGTTTACTTTTAGTTATCTACTTCGAACTTTATATTTATTTTAATAATTTTATTGCATTTCTAAAAGTGAGCTTAATTACATCATTCGGAGAGATATTTTGGCTTATCGAGTAGTAGAAAATAATTATCGAGAGAAAGAGATGGGGGAATAGAAGAGATATTCGTACTGTCCCAAGAAGTACCAGCTTTTTGAAGCTGAAACTACACTTTTTTCTTATATGAAATAATTACACACTTAGATGGGATAGATGAAAGACTGATGATGATATAGAGCTTAGTTTTTTTTTTCGATGCGTTTACTCTAGTCTTAGTGGGCGTTTGGACATAAGAATTGTAAAATTCTAAAAGAAAGTAATTTTCTTTTTCAAGTAAAAATGGTATTTGAAAATTAGAGTTGTGTTTGGACATGAATATAATTTGGGATTGTTTTTAAAATTTTATGAGTGATCTGAGTAAAAATATTGAAAAACAAAAAAAATTAAAATTCATATTCAAGTAAAAATTGAAAAATTTATAGCTAAACACTGATTTTAAAAAACAATCGAAAAAAAATGAAAAAATTTTTTATGTCCAAACGGACTCTTAATTAGTTGTAAATTGAATAGGAGACAACTCGTGCTTTTCAATTTGTTGTCACATTTTGTTTGGGTGGAGATCGGCCTGGCTTATTCTTCAATTCAACAATGTCCTCATTAATTAACTACTTATCTTGGGACACTCGACTATTATTTTTATTTATTTACTATAAGAATAAACACTTGACACTATTCCTTAAAAAAAAGAGAAGAGTACCTTTACTTTAAAAAACACGTTTTCGAAAATAAATAAAAATTAAACAATCAAAGAAGCACTTTCTTGCAAAGAAAGACGTATCACGGTGGCATTTTTAATAAAAAAAGAGTTGGTAGAAGTGTTTTGTTTCAGAATTTCTTTTTATATTCAGACTAAACATTTAGAACTTTTTTTTCAATCTTTGCAAAAATTAGAAAACACTAATCGAGTAATTTTTTTACCAAGCGGTTGGATATAGATTTGGTTGAACCTTGAAAAACAAGTTTTTGAACTTGCGTTAAAAAATAATTTTTGGAAGTTAAAGTTGTATTTGGACATGTATTTTATTTGGAAAAAACTTGAAGTTTTGTGAGTGGAAGAAAAAATTTCACTCAAAGACTATCATAAACCAGCTTTTGGAAACTAGAAATTTTTTGAATTTTTTCCCGAAACATGATCATATTTCATAAATAAACAATATTTTCAAATATTTTTTGAACAAAAGAAGTTTAAATATATGGTCAAACGGGAGCTTAGTTTTAATACAAACTACACAAATAATGAAACAAACACCATATTAGGCGCCGCTCCTTAAATATGTGTACATAATATATGGATTATATAAATTTCCTCCAGCGTTTTCTGGTTGATTTAAAATTGTCACTATTTATTGTTCAGATAAGTGGGGTTTAATGTTCAAACTTTAAGATTTAAGGTTTATGTAAACGTGTTGATCGATATCAGTAAATTTTAAACTCCGTTCAGTGTTACACTTTCCTATATATCTCAGTTACACATTTGTATATATTATTTACCAAATGTTTTTATTATATGTTTAAAGTAAAACTTTTCTCGAGGCAATCCCAACTTGTGCACGCAGTTAACTAATTTACTTCTAACATCCGAACAATGGAGTCTGTTATTTCATTAATTTATCCTTTAACGTATTCGTGTGTTACACTCAGAAAATTCAAGTTTTAGGCATAATTATACAAATAGATAGTTAGGGCAAATCAGATGTTTCAAGGTTGATACTTGATTACTAAAACATGTAGTAGAAATATTATTAATCTTCTTGGAAAATAGGGGTAAAAACATTTTTTTTTTTTTAAAAAAACATTGTCTACAAATTCATAGGGAGGTTACTATAATTTAAGTGATCTTTTCACTTAGTGTGATTTTTCAACAGAAGATCATATTCAATTGAACTCCTTCACAAAAGTGGCAATGCCCTTGATTTAGTGCTATGCATAGAACAGTTATTGAGCTTTGAACATACTATTTCAAGTTTACAGCTACCATAGCATCATAGGAGTACTATATATCTTCCCTTGGTCAATAATTTCACTATACCCAAAAAATAAAATTGCTACGAATTTCGTTGTTAATTTATTGTTAATTCATTGTTAAATAGGATTAGAAATAAATATTTCTGGTTAGCTATAAAAATTATTTATCGCTAATTCATATTTTTTAGTAATGTTCAAGCTTTAAGGTTTAAAAAGTGCACCAAGAAAGAAAATAACATTGTCCAGGCATTTGCTGAAGAAAGGAGAGAAATGAAAAGATGGAGAATGAACATAAAAAGAAGCACTCGGTTAACACAATCGTTCACTTTCTTTATCTGATATAGTTATTTCTTTTACTTTTTTGGGGGCTATTTGTATGTTATTTTGTTGGATATACAGGTTGGAGTAACCTAAAAAATTAAATATTGCCTTCAAGATTCTTTTGGGGTGGGTAGCATTTTCCATAAAAGAGAGTAAAAACAATCTGAGGCAAAGTCCCCATGGTGTCCAAGTTACATTTTTTGCACTAAAATGGAAATTGGTGGGGATTGAAATACACAAACCAGAAGCTGCCATAAGATAATAATAGCATTGAATGCACCAAATTATCTAAATAAACTGAACAGGATATCTAGGAATGAAGTGTGCTGTTTGTCAATAATAGGAAACCGAAATTATATATGGCTATTGGAGCTTATTGAAATACTGACTCCGTTCACTTTTAATTGTCAAGTATTCTAAAAATAAATTTTTATTTTTATTTGTCACTTTTCGCATATCAAGAAAAAAATAATTTATTTTTTCTGTTTTACCCTTAGCATTAATTACTCATTCCAAATCCATTAAGACTATACATCAATTAATATGTGTATCGTGATACATTATGTACTTTATTTATTACTCTCTCCGGTCCACAATAATTGACCATTTTACCTTTGGCACACTCATTAAGGAAATAGAACTCCTAGAGATAAATGATATATTCACTAAATTAATCTTAATTAATTGTTAACTTGACACATTGGAATATGTAAATAAGGACATACTTTGAAAAAATAAAATTAATTCTGTCTTGATTATGCAAATGGATATTTATTTTGGACCAAAATAAAAAGGTAATATGGTCACTTTTTGTGAATCGGATGAAGTATTTCTTAAGTGATGTGCAAAATCAATAGTGGACAAGTAAAAACGAACGGAGTAAATATCAAATATCATGCCTTACAAGAAGAAAGAAGAAGAAGAAATAGACAACAAAGTTAATAGTCCCTATCCCAACAGGGTAAATCATATTTTATTCCAAACACTTGTTAGGCATTTTTCTCTTTTTATTTCTTCAGCAAGTTAGACCTATTTCTTAAAGGATACTTAATTTTTTTCTCCCTCTAAAAGGCTAATTAATGGACTTGATTAGTTAAATTTATATCTATATTATATTAAAAGTACGAAAACTCTTAGTGAAATGTTGTTCGCCTTTTTTACCCTTTATAATTTGACTTCATACTTGACAAAATAGACATTTAAATATTTTTTTAATATTTAGAATATTTTACGTAAGGAAAGATCTAATAACCAAAGTTAATTTTGTCCTAAATATTAAAAAAATAATTATTACATTTACCTAATAACTAAATTTTTGAATTCAAGTTATTCAACTATGATTTTGTTCCTTTAAAACTTGAATTCAAGTACGTATATTTTTATTCAGTAAAAAACGACAAGCTAATAGAAAATTCGTCTGGGAGAAGGAAACTACAATAAAAAAGAGAACACTTCAAAAAGCTATGTTTTCTGATTCAAACAGCTTTTGAAGTCACAAACGTCCTATTTTTTTTTTATATTTATGCTACGTCAAATTGTTTGGATGAACTTATGAAGATCATCAAGTGCAAAAATCAACGAAAGCAAATTGCCATAGGGGTTTGTAAGTTACTATCTAATCCTTATGCATTTTCTGTATTTTAGATTATGGTGTTATGAGTTGTTAGAAACTTTGGGATTTCATCGAATTCAACACCGCAACACATAGTTTTAATAAATTTTTATTTTTAATTTTATTTTATGTTCCTCACTCCTCAGAATCTATGTTTTGCAGCTATATATATGCCTTTTTTCAATTTATAATATGAAATTTACCAGACTTTGTTTATTAAAACGGCTTAAAATTACATAGTAGAATGACAGTAGCACATAATTGCCAGACATAGTTATCTGATATTTAGTCAATTTTGTATACACCTATTTGTTTAGTAGGATCATCACCTTTAAGCACAATAAGTTAAGTTAAATCTTAATTTCAAAAGTTTTTTCTACTTATATAAATATTTTTGAAACATTGATAAATTGAAGTATGTCAAATTTTCATTATACATCATAGTACTTTATAAAGAATATTACAAACTCTACGGACAAAGCAACAAAAGTATAATTTATTGAAAACCATGAGGGATTTTGTCCAAGTTGAAAAAATTACATGTAAAAAAGAAAGCTTTTTATTATTTGTTATATTTCTGATTGTGGAAAACAAATAATTTTCAAAGAATAAGGTGTTGTTTTAGAAAAATGGGAACAAAAATAAAATTAAATTAAGTTTTAGAAAAGAAACCTAGCAATCCGAAAAATTATTTATATAAATTTATTTGCAAGAAGTGGGGGCATATATTCTAATAGAGGGAAGAACCAAAGATTCAAATTTTTGCTATCGTTCTTTCTAACTCCTTACTGGTTAATGCTTTTTTTTTTTTTGGGTATAATATATAATTTCTGGCAATTGATGCATAATTCTTTCTATGTTCACCAATTGAAGGCTAAAGTAACAATAATATATGTTGGTTACTAATTTTAAGTATAAATCGACTACCATAAAGATAAAAAATACTATACAAGACAAATTTACTAATTTTAGTTCATTTTTCCTTTAAATTTATTTTTAACTCCACACAATTTTTATTTATATAAATTTTTTAAAACTTATATTCATTAATATAGAGTTTCACGCTACTCTAAATCTAGTACACTAATAAGATAAAAGAAGTTATTATTTTTATCAAATTAAATAATGATCATCTGATATCTTTGGGGTTATCCAATAATAATATTTTTGCACATTATCGAATTTATAAGTTAAATGCAATCTATAATAGAAATATTCAAGCACAAAGTTCTTCACTTTGCATTATTTTTATTTAAGTACATCTTTAACCAATTCACTATTGTACATTAATCTACTATTAAGCTCAGAACTAACTAGAATAAAGTCAATTTACTGGTTATCAAAGGAAATATAATAAGGGAAAGCAAAACGAATCATAATAAATGAACGGACAAAATAACTCTCAACTTTTAATAGCAACAATACGGGTAATTCACTCTGCCTAGTCTCCCAATAACCCAAAGAACGAGAACCAACCCCAACCCCCCCAAGAAAAAGAGGGGAAAACACACACAAGAAACACATAAAAACACAGAAGAAACTGCACTGCACTGCACCTCGATTTGATCATTCCTCCTTGTGTCTGAAAAATCAAATTTATTTTTACTT
The DNA here is from genome assembly GCF_000390325.3 of Nicotiana tomentosiformis. NCBI lineage: Eukaryota > Viridiplantae > Streptophyta > Magnoliopsida > Solanales > Solanaceae > Nicotiana > Nicotiana tomentosiformis. The sequence goes on along the minus strand of NC_090813.1, from coordinate 84,483,700 downwards.
AGACTACTAAGTTGCTACACTTTGTTTCACACACTCTCTCTCTATCTAGTCTAGGAGGGGATATTGCCAGTAATTGCAGTGTTTCAGTGGCAGTGCAAGAAAAGGGGGTTGGAGTTTTCATTGGGAAGGTAAAATATTTGCACCCAAAAACAAGCGAACCCATAAACACCTTCATGTTTTTCATAGGAACTCTCTTCTTCTTATTATTATTGTAAAAATACACAAGCTACCCTTTCCTTGTTACACAGTAGATAGATTATAGAGAGAGAGAAAAAGAGAACCCTATTTCTATTTTCACTTGCAGAGGGAAAAGAAAAGAAAAAGGAAAAAGAGTTGGGGTTGCAGGCTATGCTCTTTCTGAGAAGGAGAGAGAGAGGCAGTGTTTCTTATCTGACTACTACTATTACTAACTATGTATTCCATTAAGGATTTCCTGTAAAAAGCCTGATTTCAGTAAGCATAAAACTCGGGAGATCACTTGCTGCCTCTTTAGCCCCAAAAAGAGAGGGAAAACAAAGGATAATTACACAGAGTGCGCGTGTGTGTGTTTGTTTGGTTTCATAGGCAAAAACAAAAAGAACAAAATTAACACAAGAGAGTTATAAGAAACTCAGAGAAAGAAAAAGATACTAAGAGTTAATGGAGGGGGGTGGTTCTAGTGGAAATACTTCATGTTTAATGGGTTATAACGGAGATGACAACAACAACAACAGTGGAAATGCAGCCCTATGTCCTCCTCCAATGATGATGATGATGATGCCTCCTCCTATTAATAATAACAATGCAGAAAGCAGCAATAATATTGGTGGCAACAACAACAACAATATCCTGTTTCTTCCTTTCATGGACAACAACAACAATAATCCACATGAAGACGCAAACTGTTCTTCTACTTCCATCAAGTCTAAGATTATGGCTCATCCTCACTACCCTCGTCTCTTGTCTGCTTATGTCAATTGTCAAAAGGTGAAATTCACCCCCCCCCCCCCCCCAAATTAATAAAAGGAAAAAGAACACATTTTTTTGAGAATTGCAAATTAAAATTCTTGTGAGAAACAAAGGGTTTGGTTTTCTATAGTTGACTCTTTATTGAAAAAAAGAGTGTGTTTCCCAAACCCCTGAAGGAAATTTGTTTTTATGAAAGGGACGGTAACTGATGTTCTTTTTACACACTTTTATATCTTTTGAAATGTTGATGAGAAGATAACCTAGTTATATATGTATTACAGATAGGAGCTCCGCCGGAAGTGGTGGCAAGGCTAGAGGAAGTATGTGCCACGTCAGCAACAATAGGCCGTAACAGTGGCGGCATTATCGGAGAAGATCCAGCGCTAGATCAGTTCATGGAAGCTTACTGTGAAATGCTGACAAAATATGAACAAGAACTCTCAAAACCCTTTAAGGAAGCCATGGTTTTTCTCTCAAGAATTGAGTGCCAGTTCAAAGCTCTCACTCTTACTTCCTCCTGTGAATCTGGTGATGACTCCTTCTCTAACCCCCTTTTCTTTGATGTTTCCCCCCTTAATATCGGTGGCTTCTATTCTTTTCAGATCCTAACTGTTTTTTTGAGTTTATTTTGATCAGTTGGTTTGTTTTTCTAAAAATTAATGTCCTCTGCATGTGCATGTTTCCAAGGATATGAGTATTTAATTAACTTTAAACGAGCTCCATTCCAGATGCAATTATTATTTTCCCATTCTTTAATCACATTCTACTCTCTTTTAGTACTAATCTTTTTATTTTCGGTATTTTTCTACATATTCAAACTAGTTTCTAGGGTAATATGGTATGCATCTTATAAGGCGTTGCTTTGTTATATATAGGTATGTAACAATGACTCTTTGTTTTGATTCCCTCTCAATGAACCTGTTTTGTTCTTCTACATATTCATCTTCTGTTTATGTTTGGAAATGTATAGTATGAGTAGGTGTAAACAGCAACATACATTTGTCCCTTGTTAATTATTTCAAACTTGATGTTTGTGTATGCTGAAGAAACCAATTTGTCTTGTTTCTTTATATGGTATGACCCTGGGGAATATGACTTTCATGTTGCAGTTTTTTTTAAGAACAGCCAATCAAATTTCTTTTCACTATTCGTGTCCAGGTATTGTTTCTGTTATCATGTAGTTATCTAGTTAGTTTCATTCGAATCTTTATCTTTTGCGGAATAATTAAAAGCTTGTACCTGATCTAGTGAAATTCTAACCCCTAGTGTTAAATAAATTTTTATTTGGAATCAACTAAGTTATTTTATCTCTCACACTCTAAGAACCAGATTGTTGCAATTTATTTTTTTGGCGAACTCTTTTTCCACTATAAACTTGCATTTGAAGTCAGTTCTTATGGTTTAGTATTTAATAATTCACATAAATGCAAGTTCTGGTGGCATTTCATTTGTTTTAGGATAAATTGAAACTCTATCCTTTGCATGAATGTGGATGTTCTGATGTTCAAAGAGAAAGATTCTCTTTTTGTTAATGTAGAGTTTAAGTTAAAAAGTATTTGCAAGTAAATCTGTTTCATAGCATTTATTTATAACCTAACATGAATGACAGATTAACCTATATTTAACCTAAATAAAACTTAAATATTTGGTAAATAATAGTATTGTTTTAAGGCATAAAAATGGAGTTTATGAAAAATTTCGCTGAAGCATGCACTAATTTGTTGTCTTGGAAATGATTCATAGTTTACAAAATGCTTAAATGCAATGGTCTTTTGTTTAACTTTGAGAAAAGAACCTTCATCTACTGGGAGTAGTTTGTATATATTTGAATTCAAACTTTTTAACTTAATTAGTTTAACCTAGAAAGCAACAATTCAGTATGATTCCCCTGATCGTTCTCTTTGCCAGCACTAAATTTTCATTTATGGGCTGTGAGGAAGTGCTTGAGCTGAATGATTAAGGCATCACGAATAGTTCCAAACTTTGACATGATTTCAGGTCCCTCTAAATGTCGTCTCTAGTTACTACAGAAAAGAATATAAAGATAAATGACAACTGATGGAGATATGCACCTTGTTTTTAGAGGGACCCATACATGACTCTTGATTAGATTTGGAGCTTTGATTGGAGTATATGATAACCTCCTTGATATTTCATTAAAAAATATTTCTTTTCTCATGCAGTAAATCATTGGGTGTTCCATTTCCCTGAAATGGGAAAAATGAAATCACGCTTTGCTTGTCTTCACTTCCTCTTTTTGCTTATTATTTGACAAATAGAATGTGATTTCTAGCTACTACTATTTTAATGTTTCCTGATTAATGAAGTTGGTGCATTTATATCGGAACTTCTGTTTGATTTTATAGTTCGTCCAGTTTTTTGGTTGATTTCGTTTTCTTTTTGGTCCACCAAATATCTGATCAAATTTATTCCCAAATGAAAAACACTGACTGCTTATTATGATCTCGTCGTATTATTGTTCATATGCTAGTTGGCAAGCAGTTTCTTATTCAGTCAATGTTGTATGTAATTTTCTTTCTTTTTGGACTTATTATTGATTTAGTCGACATACATAGAACTTGTGAAATAGTAAGGTATTTTTAAATGAGCCTTTAATTGGCTGAAGGACCCTTTGAGGTGCGAAAGTAAATCTTGTGGTGCCTACTTTCCTTTGTGCAAAAGGAGTGTCATTCCACGAGAATGAGCATTTTTAGTGCTTGCACTCAAGAGACAACCGAAAGAATTAGCTCTTTTTGAACTTATTCTTAACCATTGATAGGGACCCTCAAGTTTGTTGGTTGATGATTAATAATGCAGTCATTCTCAAGTTTATAGTAACTAAGTTACGTTGCTCAAAGTTTATAAGCTTCTGAAATGTTGTTGTACCTTGCACAGATTTGGTGAATTAGGAATTCTTTCTTTTATTATTGTGTTAATTCTAGCATATACTTTTGCTACTCTAATGTGAGAAAGCACTGAAAGAGGTATTCAAATGCAAACACTAAGAGCAAATGATTAAGAATTTGTTTGTACATAACTAAAAGATCTATGTCAGCCTAGTATTTGGCAACTCTAATCCTGCCAAACCTTTAAGGACTTCCCCTAATTAAAGCAGAAAAGTGTCCGAGAAACTTTGGCCGTACTCATACGTAAATTTGTTAACAAATACATATCTATTAATTGTGGTTTTCTATTCATTCATTGAGATGACTGAGCCTCTTTTGCATTAAAACAAGAAAATTACTACTTTGCACTATATTGCACTTTGCTAAAGCATGATTTTATCCTTGGATGTTCTAAATTCACTTCAGCTAGAGACTGATATCTTTCTTTCTTTTTTATGCTGATATAGATGGTACTATTGATTGCTTGATCTTCTTGCATGTACATTGATAACCTATCATGAGTTTTTGCTGTTTTTATTTGCCTGTTTACTTCTCGGTTTTCATCAGTTGACTTACTGTTAAATATGCCTTTTGTATTTGATTTTATTAAATTATGGAGCTCTGAATACATGAATCCTGGAGAAATTTATTCACAGTTCAATGAAATTGAACGGCTTTTGGACTTTAGTAACCATATGGGTTCTAAAAGTGGCGTGACATTGGTTTGTTGATCCCCATCTGAAAGCTTGTCATGTATCTTAATATCTAGTGATTCTTTCTATTATGTTCCAGTGAAGCAGAAACTCATTTAAGCGACAAGAGTTGCTGCAGCTTTTAAAAATTCTTATTTGGCTGATGCTTATGCTAAAGTCTTACAGTTGCAGCTCTTGGTGAGGCAATCGATAGAAATGGATCATCTGAAGAGGAGGTTGATGTGAATAATGGTTTCATCGACCCTCAGGCTGAAGATCAAGAACTGAAAGGTCAATTGCTGCGCAAATACAGCGGTTACTTGGGTAGCCTTAAGCAGGAGTTCATGAAGAAGAGGAAGAAAGGCAAACTGCCTAAGGAAGCAAGGCAACAACTGCTGGACTGGTGGACCAGACATTACAAATGGCCATATCCATCGGTATTACCCTCTTTGCCTTTATATCATTATTTTTCTATTGATGTATGAAATATGCATCTATTAATCCATTGTTTTACATATATCGATCATTTCATCAATTTCTGTTCTGCGTCATTTCGGTGTAATACTCACCACGCTTGCCTTACAAGTGATCAGGAGTTGTGATGATGACGCATACTGATAAGTTTAACTTTTGTGCACCAGCGAATACTTTTTTTACCATTAGGTTAAGATGTCTTAACAACAATAGGTAAGTGCTTTCAGTATTCCTAATCTTGTAGTAACATAAAATTTTGCAATAAATAGCCTTCTATAACCAGTTAAAAAACACTGCAGTGTAAATTCATAAAAGAAATGTACAATTCCGAGGAAAATCTCATGATCCATTTACCTGTGTGTGTGTGTTATATATTAACAGGAATCCCAGAAGCTGGCACTTGCTGAATCTACAGGATTGGACCAGAAGCAAATAAACAACTGGTTTATCAACCAAAGAAAAAGGCACTGGAAACCTTCAGAGGATATGCAGTTTGTGGTAATGGATGCTGCTCATCCACATTACTATATGGACAATGTTCTGGGTAATCCTTTCCCAATGGATATGACACCAACTCTCCTCTAAATTCTGGAGATGGCCAATTCCAACTTATGAAAATTAGAGTGATTCTTGAATCTTCAAAATGTGTATTTCTAAATCTATTGTCAAGGATGTTTTGCATATATATTTCTCGTATGCATGTAGTTATTGTAATTCCAAGGCTAATACCTTAAGTACTGGTAGTTCGAGCTATTTCTGTTATGGTTAACTCTCTGAAATTAAATTTACTACTAGTTTGTTTTAAGGTCCGATGTCTATTTTAAAGTTCATGTATTTGCGTATTAGTGTCGGTGACTAAGCTTGTACGGATAATAACTAGAATAACCTTATTGTTTTATTTATAGTTGCTTTCATTTTATGATGGTATAGATATACATTTTAAAAGTAGTTCAGTTGGATACACTGTATTTGAGCTCCTGAACGATATCTCATGTGCTGCGATTTGAGTATTAAATTCTTGACAAATCTGAGACGAAATGGTGTATTTATAGTTGGAAAGTTGAGCAATAATATTTGATGAATTGTACTCGTCAAATGGGCCCCAAAGCCTTTTTCATTAGCGTGTGAAATAGTGGTCTTTGAACACAAAATTGCACACTTACCCACCCAAATGGCTTCAGTAGCAAACTGAAGCCCACTTCATGAAGAAGGCTTTCCTAGAATTGGGATCTTTACACAAATAGCCGGTGTTTACTTTTTTAGCCATATATATAGATTATACATTGATTATAGTTTAATCATATCACTTATTCACTGGCTATTTTTAGTTTAAGTGATATGATGAACGGCTATTTGGATTAATTCTTAAAGAATTAAGGGCAAATTACACATTTGACCGGTCAGCAAAAATAATTGTATCTCTTAGCTAAGTATACAAATATAATAGAAATTACATGTTTAAATGTTAGTTAAAATTTATACTATATTCTGAATCTCGAGAAACGGAAAATCTCATATAAATTGATTTGGAGGGAGTACTATTTATAGTTCTGCTGAGACTTATGGCAAATGTTGTATTTTACTCCATGAGAAAGAACTTTGTCCGACAATATTATTATTTTTATTTTTGAGAGGCTTCACAGTTATTACTTATTTTATTTTATGGGTTAATCCTAAGTTTTATATTAAAAACTCTAAATGAAACAAATTAAGTCCTTGCCCAAAAATATAACAAAATAAAAGTAAGTAAAAATAGCAACTCCTTCCGCCGAGAAAGTTACTTTTGCACAACTTATTTAAAGACGAGGCCTATTTTACTGTATATTGGATTCTATATATTGTACTCAAAAAACTATAATAAATCTTCTAGTCAATAGTAAGCCAAAAAGAAAAAAAACTCCAACTTTGTATTAGTGTCAAATTAAAAAAAAAGAATAAAAAATTCTAGGGTTTATAAGGAAACCCTTCAGTTTCAGGAGAATCAAATGAATGCCATCCATCTTCGAGAAGCTACGAAAGCATCCACAAGAATGCACCTAGATTTTCGTCTTCCCTTTTGAATCTACATCTTAATACGCTCTCACACTGCAAAATCCCCTCATTTTCCATGGCCAAGACCCGACCTGGAAAACGTGACTTGGACTCTTACACCATTAGACGCACCAACAAAGTTGTCAGAGGTATCTACAAATTCCATCTGCATTGTTTTTTCTCTAAAAAATGTGGTCTTTTGGAATCAGCTTACGTGTAACTCGACTAACCTGTTGCAACCCACCAGTACATGTGGGGCATGTGGGTTCGCTCTAGGGGGTTGTAGCGGCTATTTGAACGTGGGATTTAGGTTTTGTTAGGATTTTTGTGTGGTGTTTGCTTTAGGTTTTTGAAGAAGAAGATAAGGCTCTTTGTGAGACATGCATGTGTATACCCGCCTATTAAGGTGTTTGAAATTGTTTCTGCATTTGTTTTTGCTTGTGTCTATGCTCATATAGAATTATAGATAGTGGCTTAGAAGAAAGATTGTTTCTTTGTAATGGTTAGCAGCTGGCATTTTTTGGCCATAATTTGTTTTTAATCTTTTCTTCCTTTATACCCTGTGCATTCAACTGCTTTATCTGTTTTTCCATGTAAATGGCTTAGTAGGAATGATTATTACCCCATTTTTGTGGATATTAGTGAGTTATTCTCCTTCATATTTATCTGTTCTCCTACAAGCGCCTAAATATACTCATTCATATGAGCAATTATGATTGAATTTCCTGGAACTTAGATGGATTATTGTTTCTGATTTCTGTTTTTGCACCATTGAAAAAGGAAAAAGGCCTGTGCTATGCAAAAGAAGAGAATCTGTTGTGCTTTAGTAAGTTTGTAGACAGGCAGAGAAACGTGCATACACATGGAACATGTTATATGCCATTTGGAGAGCATTCAGCATAATTTTATGGCCATTAGAGAGGATGAGATTGTTGAGGAGTTGGATAATGGTAAAGATGCTAGTTATGCTTTTTTTATGTACGTTGACAGAAGTATCCAGCTGTTTTATGCAGGCAATGCCTCTGCACTCGTTCCTAACAGTGGAACCACTCGAATGACTGTGCTCATTTTGTACTTCTCTTTAGTACTTAAGATCTGCATTAGCTGCTTAATTATGTTGCTGTTGCTGGGGATTTTAGAAATGACATTTGATCCTTATCATGTAGTTGTGATCTGTGAATTGCATAACTGAATTTGGTTTTGATTGCTATGACTGTGAAGCTGGAGACTGTGTGTTGATGCGACCATCAGAAGGCGATACGGCTCCATATGTGGCACGTGTAGAAAAAATTGAAGCTGATAACCGGAACAATATAAAGGTGCATGTTAGATGGTATTACCGGCCAGAGGAGTCACTGGGAGGGCGGAGACAGTTTCATGGAGCAAAGGAGTTATTCTTGTCTGACCACTACGATGTCCAAAGTGCCCACACTATAGATGGGAAGTGCATTGTTCACTCTTTCAAGAACTATACTAAGCTTGAGAATGTTGGTCCGGAGGATTACTACTGCCGGTTTGAGTATAAAGCAGCAACCGGAGCTTTTGTGCCAGATCGTGTTGCAGTGTAAGTGTATGAGATGTCATTTGTTCTGATTGAACTTGAGTAATATTCTTCTAACTCATATTTCTTTTTTTTCGCTCTGAAGGTATTGCAAATGCGAGATGCCATATAACCCAGATGATTTAATGGTACAATGTGAGGAGTGCAAGGACTGGTATACACACACCATTTTATCTTACTGATTAAATTTCCGACTATCAGTAATGAATTATTTACATTGATTTCCTCTTCTCTTGAATGCTGGAAAACCAAATGATAAAACAAGTAAATAAACAGGAAAAGGAACATGAAAGAGTAGAGATCTTCTTTCTTGTTGCCTGTGTATGGCAGCTGAAAGAACCTTAGACAGTTGGGCTACCTCTGCTCTTCCTTCTTAGAGAGTTCTGCTATGTTATTATTTTTAAATCTTTTTTTTTATATGTTAAAAAGGGCGCTATCTCAAGGAATGTTTAGTTTTTCTTGCTTATTTTTCCGTAGTATTCATTATGTGCAATATATGAAGAGCATATCTGTGTGGTGAAAGTGGTGGCTGATCTTTGCACTATGATTATTTTGTGTAAAGCACAAATATTAAGTAAATGGATATTCATCCCTAGCAACTTATCCGAAAAGAAGAATAAAAAGTTTTCTTAGTTCGAATTGGTGATTTCTTAGTTTCCAGCATGAAAATTGCATAGGCCTATCTATAAGTTTTGAATTGGTCGTAATGTTGTGCATACATAAAAGACTTCCACATCTCAATTATCTAGCAACAATCTGGGGTTGAGTGAATTTTTTCTGGGTGCTGTCCAAGTATGAGTTCCACATTGTATATAACCTGTTATAGCCACTGTTCTCAAGACGGGACTGTACTTTCACGTTATATCTGATTGGTTAAACCAAAAAAGCAGCCAGGCATGTAGTTCCAGTTTTAAAAGCATTGCATGCTTTCATTTCTTACAATTCGTTCCCTTGATCTTTGTAGGTATCATCCAGCCTGTGTGGGCCTGACTAGTGAACAAGCTAAACAAATAGGTGACTTTGTTTGTTCCGACTGCTCGTCCGAAGATCTGAAGAAGTCTCATAATACTTATGCTGCATCCCCTCTGTCTAATGGCAAGGTAGCATGTTCATGGCTTCTTTTAGCTGTTGTTGATTGGTTTTTAACATGTTAAAAGATGGAGTTTGTAGTAGTTATCCGCTTCAGCTAATTTTTTATGATAGCATGAATAAGAATTTGCTGGAATAGGTCCAAATGGAGTGGAATGGATATAGGGGATTCTATAGCATACTCAACTAGTCTGGGATTAAGACATTATTGTTGCAGTGACAAACAGCATCTCCTACCATAAGGATGAAAGGGTTAAACAAGTGATGAGCTTTAGACATTAGGATGGACAGAATCCATTAATTATAGACTTTTCTTTAGGTTCTAGAACTATCTAGGTGGACTAACTTCTGAAATTATGAAAGGTGAAAAGTCATTTATTATTACCATTTATTATTACCATGATTGCCATCATTGAGTCCTTTTGACTCCGTTCTGATTTCACAGAAAAAAAGAGAGCAAGAACTCGTCTTTTATTTTCGTCATGCGAGTTTCAAATTAGCGACTGTATCGGCTGCTACCATGAGTCTCAATCCAGTTTCTTAAAATTTGTTATTTTAGCCAAGTAGTTAGTCCCGTTGCATTGGCTAAGTGACTGAAATACATGTACTTATAAATCTGCTTCATTTTCTAGTCAACGTGATGTTGAACTTTTGCGTAAAGATGACTATAAGAAGTCCTCCCTTTATGCATCTTCTGGAAACATTATTTTGTCAAAAACTTTCTTACTATATTCTAAAAAGGGGAAAGAAAACAAAAAAGATGTTCTCCCACTTGAGATACGTGCCAAGGCTATCTGTGGTAAAAAAAAAAAAAGGTGAGCTTTTAAGTACTTATTTAGTCATCCTTACATGAAATAGAAGTTACATATTGCAGATTCAAAGGTACAGGTGCATGTAGACTGAGAAGTGTGCTTTTGTGGTTGTGAAACTGTAGGACTCTTGTTATTAGAGATGTGTTTAAGGCTTGAAGATGGATGGCTTACGCAAAGGCACCATTGAAGCTGAGGCTCTTGGACTCCCTCTAAACAATAAATATGGGCGGAAAATCGAATATTATTTGTTAGGAATATGTCGTTATAAAATGTATTTGGTAATTATGGATTTGGGGGAGTGTTAAGTCCATATTGGTTGAGGGAATGAGTTGTAGTCTCCTTATATGGTCTTGGGCAATCATCCCCAGATGAGAAACTTCTTGGATTGAGTTAGGCCCAAGGTGTTGAGTGGGATTTCACTGGGTTGTTGAGTAGAACCCTCGTCTATGCTGTTGGAACTTTGTTGTTGAGCAACAAGTTCCCTTTGATGATGCTGTAATTGCATTTTCATTCTCATCTGATCCTTGCTTTGGTTGATTATTGTAATTCTTCTTTTTGAAAAGGTAAGTATTATTATTCACAACTTCAGCACTAAGAATGTGCTGGCAATGCTGTACAGAGGTGAGCAAAAAACCAAAAAAACATATCCCTTTTCTACTCTTGGAGGGACCATATGAAATCTAAAATAGATTCAACATCATTTAGAAGTTCTCTTTTATGCCAAAGTAAAACAAAAAATTCTGCTGGGTTTCATCTTATGGATAGAATTGAATATGTCCTCGAAGCATCTTGAATTTCTTTTCGTCCATCATCGACCAAATGCAAGCACAGGGGTTTTATTCCACGAGTTAGCTCTTCCTTTATCCAGTCCTGCTCTATTCCAGCATCTCAAAAGGTCAACTGTAGCAGCATAACCCATTGGACCCCCCTCTCCCCCCCCCCCCCAACCCAACAAAATTCAAGAAAAGTTGCTATAGCTGATCTGTAATAGGACAATGTAGTAACAGGTGTCGATGAGATAAGGCAGGGCCCTCATTTTTTCTGATGTCCTTTCCTTGTCATAGTCACCATTGCTTTGTTTAATCTTTGAAAGTACTAGGGAAACTTGCTAAATACTTTGAACATACGCAAGTGTGGTACATACTTGTATGGTATGCATACTTAAGTCCTTGCTTCATCTTTCCTGGTTGTAGTTAGACTCTCTCTCTCACACACACACAGCCATAATTGCTTAATAATTCTCCAACGACTTTTCAGGTTGAGCCGAAGCGCCAGAAGAGGTAGGCGGAGCTGTAGTAAGAAGGACGAAGCTAGTTTTCTTCATGTTTTGGATGCTCATCTGCATTTTGTACAGTGCAATGAACGGAAACTATGTTCTTTGCATAGATTAGCTGGTATCTGTTATGTCTTCCTTATCAGTAGTTCTTGTATGTACTAGAAGATTGGAAGACGACTCTTCAAAAATATTGTTAGATTAACAAGACTTTCTTTTGAATTTGAATCCGACATTTAGTGTGAAAGCATCGACATGTCATCTTACTAATGCTTAGAATTTGGACACTGGATGATATTATTCCCGGCTTACTACCCGCTGAGCAATCTTCAATCCAAAACTTGCTTTTTTTGACAGTGGTTAAGCAGCTTACTGTTTTGATGTAAGACATCTAGGAAACTGCTAATTATCAAGGAAAAAAATATATTATTAAAAAATAGACCCTTGGAATGCTATTTACTCTCAGTATCTATTACTCCTAGTTGCTCTACTTGTTTCAAACTAATCATTTTCAGGGATCAATTAGATCAAATTTTGAAATAATAGATTGGATATGAGATTAAATTGGCCTTTTCAAATTAAAATCAAGAAAGATCTAGAAACTGATGAGGAAGTACAGTGTTACAATCTGTATCTCTCAATATATTTACATAACCTAAAAAGAAACTATGAAAGCATAGTAGGCTGTAATTTACATCTCTCATGCCTTCGAGAGGAGTAATAAGGACTTAAATCATGTGAAATGTATTAAAAACGATTCTCAATAAATGCTGACAAGAGATATTGAGAACAAGGAAAGTTGCAGAGGTTTTAACTCATCACAAGAATAGGTCACAATGGAAAAAGATTTAATTCCATGTTTAAATGTGGATTTAAGTTTTCTAGAGGACGAAAAAGCCCCTCTAATTGACGTGTTGTTGAACCACTGTCAAGGGTGTTTAGAGGAAAGGAGAAATTAAGACAATGCTAAGATACTATAGCCATGTAATAGTATACAGCCGATACCAATTAATTGAGTTTAAGTTTTAGACATGTTCATAATGTTACTTTTAAGTCCCAATGTCTTCTAGGAATTCTTTGGTCTTCTTAAAAATTTATATGTCAGTAAAAAATAAAGAGAATGAGCTTAAATAAAGCGATGTACATACTGAAAATTAATTAATATAGACCTTAACTTACTCCGGATTGAGGTGAAGTAATAGTAGTTGTAGCAACCACATATATCTTGATCGAAGAGCGGAGATGAGGCTTAATTGAAGTTGCTATTTGTTTCATTTATATGAAGTCTTGATGAGATAATGTAGAATTATACACCCGCTTTCCCTGCAAAATACACATTTCTCTCCTACAAAGCCAATCTTAGTCTCTCCTATTCTACGGGCAACTTTTTTGTATTTGCAGTTTCAGAGATTTTATACTACATAATACTAGCTAATAGAGCTGAGCTTGTAATAAAATCCTAGTCTCATATTATGAAACGATTTTTCACGTCGATTTGTGCGTACGTTACTGGTTTACAGGTAATTACAGCAAAGAGCTAAAAAGCTGCTCTTACCAAATTAATTAACTATGTAAAGAACAATTATATGGAGATTACGAAAGTAAAACAGGAAACTAAAATGATTATCATTTATCATGAAAGTAGGATATACTACTAAACAAGAAAATGGAAATTTTAACGTGCTAAGGCTTTATGCGCTGATGCCATTTTAGCACATCATTAGTTTGCGTGGCGGATTACGAACAAAAATATCAACTTATCTGCAGGATGAGAAAAATAGCACTTTCTGCCATTTCAAATAACTTACTGCAAAATAGGAAGAAGAAACCATGCATGCACAGCGCAGAAACACACAGTCAAGATGCTTTCCAACTTCCAAGTCATTTCACAAATAGTCACAGGCCAGGAACTAATTTTCCACTCAATCAATTATCTTATTATCTTGTTGTTACTCTTTTCTTTTTGCTTCTCCACTATATACCGTATTTATTTTTCAAAATTGCTATAATTTTTGCTTTCCTTGAGCCGAAGGTCTATTGGAAACTGCCTCTCTACCTTCACAAGGTAGGGGTAATATCTGCGTACACACTACCTTCCTCAGACCCCACTTGTGAAATTACACTGGGTATGTTATTGTTGTTGTAAGTAGAAACAAAAATTTTCAATACACCAAAAGTTAAAAAGTTGAATTTTCTATATTGACAGCAAGTAACTATTCAGTATAAGTGTAAGCAATCACCCATCAGGTCGCTTAAAGTTAAAGAAAGAGTTTATGGTAAACATGTGTTAGTAAAGAAAAAGGAGTAGCTAAGTTGTTGTAGCAAGTAAAATTATCCTAAGCGTGTCAGTATATAGAATTTTTTTGAATTCTATTAATTGTAGTTTCACAGTAACTAAGCGGTTTACACATCAATATATAGTTGGCAGACAACTCAACAAAGCTCATCTCAAAAAATTGTCACTGCATTAGAAATTAGAAGAATAACAAATGTATCATATAATGCTATAGAATATCAAGCCACAAGTTTAAAATGAAGACATTATACATTTACAGTTGCTTGTGAAATTTTTTTCCTAACCTCAACTACAATGGACCTATTTAACTTAAGACCTATGTGTTGCACATGCATTCCTTACACCGTGGATATCTATATACGCTCCTTCCAACAGGTCGTGAAAATACCCGTTTGGTTTGTCTCACTGCCTTCCTCACTCTTTGCTCAAAAGTCCTCCAATCTATTGTGTTGTTCTTGACAAAGATATCAGCGAGTCTCCGTTTGTTTGGACGTATAGTAGCCATTTTACCTCCACCATAGTATACTCGAAAACCAGATATCAATGATGAAAATTGGCTTCCCGAGTCTGTCATGGCAAACACGTCTGCAGCACTGCAGACTATGAAGTCCAATGCTGCTAGCTGCATAAAAGAGTTAAATGTCAGCTCCAGTTACATGAGTTAATTAGTCCTCAAATCAAACACATATGACGATTACACTCTCAGTGTATTCTGCAGAAAGCTACAACTGAAGCTTAGCAACAAGGAACTACATGCGTGATAGCTACAGGTTCAAGGTAGATGCATGTTAAGTTTGAAGAACAGCTAAGTTTTTAGAGGAAATTTGACAGCCCTACACAAATAAGTTATAATACCAAACAAGGTAAGAATTTGAAGAATACAAGCACATGTATTTATATTGCTCTGCCACGAGGTGTGATATTTTAATTTGCCTTCTTTCTAGACCTAAGTTTAAAGACCCTCATTGCTGATTAAGTTCATTAATTGTATCACCCTAAGAATTACATAGAACAACCTTTTCTGTATGTGTCAGCAATTTATATTTTCAAATTGACGTATATAACTTTGCTTTCTGATTCATTTTAAATTTACTCCCTCTCCCCACCACCTCACATGTTGCATGTATTGGCTTTCTGTTTGCCAATATTACGCACGAAAGGAAATAGCTCTTCTTTGAGAAGCCAACTGATCATGACTATCCATACCAAGCACATAAATTGTTTATAGTGTTATTCATTTGGTGCTAAATTTAACATAAATCACCAGGGGTATTGCAAGAGTAAAACCATGTCAAACCAATACGTTTTACCTGAGATGAGAAATTCTTGAACGGTTCAATCTCGGCAGAGGAAAGTAAGCTTTCCTTTGTAACCAGATTAGGATACAAGGTAGTCAAGGAGGCCAGTCTTGATTTCCCTCCATAGATATGTGCACCGGCCAAATATATGCGCGTCTGCCGATTAAAACCAAGGGCAGCAAGCATTAGCACCGTCTCTTCAGGCATTAAAGGACACAGTCCTTCAGCCTTTAGAGCTGCTGAGGAGGGCAACCTGAGCACATGTTTTTTCAGAGATCAATAATTGAACTGGGGCTAGTTCTAATAAATTGAATGTACAGCCTCAATAGCATGTCTCTAGAATTACGTTCAGGTTATTTTGAATCAATGAAGAAAATATTATCACACTTTTAAGACATGCATGATTACAATAACCCAAAAGAGGTAATCCAGAATTCTCCCTGCAACAAGAAGATGTGAACCTGATCCAGATGGTGAGAGATAATATGTAGCTTTAAGTAAGTTCAATACAATTTTGCGTGCCTCGGGTGCAATTTTTGGCACATCAAATGCAAGCAACACTTTAGGACAAGCTCACAAGTTAGAATAAGCTTTTGGTTATGCAGGTATAGGGATTAAGCAAGACTTCTACATAACATACTTCTTGGTCTTCTTAAGCTCCACCAATGCAGGGAAATGGATTTCACGATATGCTTCCAGTTCATTTCTTTCTTCTTCACCCCCACCATATTCACAGAGGGAATGAGCCACCATGTCAATTTCAAACCTCAGATGCAAAGCTAAATATCTCGCAACTTTTCCTCCACGATTTCGTTCACCCTTCATCATTGACTTTGAAAAGGAGCCCACTAGGTGACGATCCAAGGGTCCCAAGCGTGTAACATTCTGACGCATTCTTCGAATAAGTAAAGCTCCTGTTTCTTGTATCTTTGGAACAAATTTCAGAGCATGAAAATTACATCTGCATCGAAGTCTCTAAATGAAGTCTCAAAATTAGGAACCAAGGTAGAAATTATGGAATCAGACTAGATAAAAAAGATAACATAAATAACTCATAAATCAACAAGGAACCCTAATATCAAGTTTGACAGGTTTTACCTGCACTTGAAATGGCAACGGGTCAGATGCCAAGCGATTCCCAAATCCAAGAAAATGGACAACTCTGTTTTTATGCAAAATTGGAAGAATATATTTCTTATAGAAACTTGGCTTTGCTTCTTTTACAACATCTGCATCTGTCACCTGCATTTGTTTCCAGATCATAAGAAACTAATTTCCTAACATGATCATAAGAAAAATGATTGATTTAGATGAAAATCTTACCAAACTGCCAATGGCCTCAAGATCCAATGACTGTAACTCCTGAGGAAGTTCTCTAACTATAGGGATATCAGGTTTCAGGTAGTCGATGAAATGCTCCTCCTGGTAGATATCGCCAAACTGGCTACGAATATATAGATTTCATCTATCAATCTTCAGTTTAAGGATATAATAAGGTATAAAATGTTTCAAATTATCAAGAGAACGGAAAAAGTTTGAAGGACGTAAAACAGACATAAGGCAAATAAATATCTTAGTAAAACTTTTAATTTCTATTTGATGTTTAATTTCTATTTGATGAAGTACATGCTAAAAGTTACTGAATGAAAAACTTCCAAGATAACACCATACATAAAAAATTGGAGGGGGCATAATTAGTTACAAACGAAAGGGTGGTTAAAAAGTAGCAAAAAAAATGCAAACAAAGAATGTTATTTAGCTGAAACTTCATCGCATATTGGAAAAGAGTTTAGAAAAAAAACTAAAGTGAACAATCTTTCGATGCAATAATGTGGATGTATGACAAATTATTAGAGTAGATACCAGAAAATAACAACCGGATGATACATGCAGTTCTCAAAGATACGCAGCAAAAGGAAAGCCAAGCAAACATTTGGGACAATCAGAAGGTCTTGGAAAACTTATGTAGTTTAGACAAGAGAGAAATCAGTGCTACATCACAAACTTCCAATTACTGAGTTCAAGAATTCCAAGATGAAGCCAGTTCAGATAGTTTACTAGTTATGACAAGAAAATGAAATACTATTCAACTAGCACGTATTTCAAGTGAACAACAAGAATTGACAAGTGTGAAAGTACACAATAGTATATGGAAGATAATGTGAATCTGTAAATGAAATTTTCAGTATTTTGACTCTTTCACATATTGTTCTCATAATATTCTGCAATCCTTATTGTACAATAGGAAAAGGAAAGAGATAAGTGAAAATGACGGCAAGTAGTAAGTTTTCACCTCACATCTCTCCATACGCTACTGTACATAAATTTGGGAAGAACCAAGGTTGCATCAAGTAATCTTGCAACAGCGACAGCATTGCAGACCTGTTGTGCAAGAAAAAAATATATCAGTTAAGAAAAAGAGACCACAGCTTTCTTATAATATTAGTGCTGGGCCTTTTTCTTTTGCTTGGCAAGCTAAACTAAAGAAATACAGGTTGTCAAGCAGATGGAAAAAATTATGTCAAAGCAGAAGACATAACTTACAGCTACTCGCTGTTGATTTATCCCACCATTTGCAGTGACCATAATGTAACCATTTTTTCCCTCTGAAAATTTCATTATGACCCGCATAAGAAGCAAGTAACTACAAGAAATGTGACAAGCATGAATAGAGACAGAGAGACCGAGAGAGATACCACTAGGTCGCAAGTCACGCTGCTCAGCACAAGGTTTCCAAGAGGAAGCAACAAAATAGGGTTCAGCCCACAAATCTTTCGGCTCGGGTTTATTCTGTCCCTGAAGTCAGCAAGCTCACATTGTAAAGTAAGATCAACTATTAGATCTACTCACTTCCTTCTAGAAACAAAAAGTACCTCAGCTAAGGCATGAGCAGCCCTCGCCAGCAATCGTGCATAGATTGTTTTCTGCGGCTTTCTCGCTTTGCCAAGCCTTACCAGTTCTTCCTGCATAATCAAAAAAAACATTTGCTCCATGTGTAGCTAACTAGCAAAAAGTATTCCAGCACAAATGAATCTATCCATACTTCAACAATCAACTAAGCCTCATTCCTAAACTAGTTAGTCTCAGCTATATGAATCCTCTATATCCATCAAGTCTATTTGCCCCTATTTCATTCCAACACTAAATAGTTTGAAAAATATTTAGAAAGATATTTGGAAGACACTTCATAGTTTGCTAGGAAGTAACATGTACATCTAGTTGCTGAACATCTCAGATTCATTTTTTCAACTTCACAGCTAAAGTAAGTGATAATGCCAAAATATAAGAATCCTACCTTTAGGCGGATCCAGAATTTGAGTTTATGGGTTCTGGATTCTGGAAAGGCATATTACTGGGTTCTGGATAAACAATTTATACATATTAAGTGGATTTCTTAACATAAATATACAAATTTGGCCAAAGCTACTGGGTTTTGTTGAACCTGTGACTAGAACTCTACCTCCGCATTATTTATTCTTTATCATTAAAAACATCAGCTATATATAGTTTTTTTTTTAATCAGGGATTAAACACATAATTATTCCCAGCCTAAAGTCTAAATTCTCAAAATTCATTTCCACAACCCAGCTTTCATAACTTGAACCACGTTTCAATATTTATACATTTTCAAAAACATTTCAACAATCTAAATTGATAATAAAGACTGATTGAAACATACCCGAATGAATAAAGTGGAGGAATTGGCTTTCAAGAACCTGAACTCAACCCCAGGAGCCCGACCCGATTTCTGGATCCGGGAAAGCATCCACCAATTGGCCAACACAAAAGCGATCATAAATAGAGCCAATCCCACAGGTGCAATATTCTGAGAAAATGGTTTCTTCTTCCTCATCTTCTTCGACCCGAACGTGAAACCCAGCAACCCGTTAAAGGAGTTGTTCCTATGACCCGGATTCAGGGGGGCAACCCGATCCGGAGTCGGAACGCTGCTGGGTTGTTCGTGATCGTCGTAGGATGAAGATTCTGAGAAATTAGAACTAGAATTGGTTCGAGAAGCCATGGGAAGTGTTTTTATGTTTTAAGTTTTTTTTTTTTATTGGGATATTCTCGAAATTAACGGTTTTAGGACAAGGTGAGCGGAAAAACCGTCAGGTCTTGATGTTGCGAGTCTTTGGTTCCGTACTTACGTTTGATGCAAGAAAAGTGTCAAAAATAGAGTCCACTCTCATTTTCTTGAACTTCTTTTTTCTTCAAATCATTTTCTTCCACTTGAAAAAGAAAAATGAGTTTTCGTAGTAACTAAAGAATTTTTTTTACATATTCGATTGAACGGATTTATTTTGGGAATTACTTTTTGAAAGAGAAACAGTTTGTGTTTGGTTAATCGCTCTTAAAAGCACTTTTGAGCAATAGTTTGTGTTTGACCAAACTTTTCAGAAAGTGCTTTTAAGTATCAAATTACGAATAAGGACATTAATAAATTTATATAGTTAATATTATAAGTAAATAAATAATCTTAAAATTTTGTTATTACATGCAATAATTAAATCTTTTCATTTTATTTAAGTAAAATATGAAAATAAAATTTAAAAGTACTTAATTCTTTTAATATAAGTTAAATATATTAAAAATCATTCAACAAATATAAAAGCATTCACCCCTAAAGTCACTATATATTAGAAAACTATCCTAAAAATAATAAGAAATATTTATACATTAATATCCTAAGTATTAGGTTTAACGATTATTTTGGTATATACTATATTTTGTTAAGGGTATTTTTAGTAAGAAGAAAAATCAAAACTGCTTCTGCTTCTGCTATTGGGAAGAAGCTACTTTTTTCTACTTCTCAGAAATTGCTTCTGCTTCTTCCCAAAAGCACTCCCTCTCCCCAAAAAAAAAAAGATTGGCCGAATACCTCAAGTTAGGGAAAAAATACTTTTGAGAAAAAAATATTTTTGACCTATTGAGAAGCTTGGCCAAACAAGCTACTAATTGAGTTGATTTTATTGGAGTAGTTATTTTTCATAAATACGAAAGTTTTGATTTGAACATATAATTGTATCAAATAAATATAAGTAGGTTTTTATTTTCATATAAAGAACGAAAAAATGCCGAACCAAACCTATTTAATAATATAAAGGCCAAATACATATAAGACCCCTTAAAGTTGACTTTAATTTTTATTTTGACAGGTAAGTACCTAGGGAACACTTCAACCTAGCAAAAATGTATATATTAAACGCGCATGAATTGACTTTCACTTAGTGTTGAGGGCGTGGAATGTGATTTTCTTTCTTTCTTTCTCTTTCTTCTCTCTTCTTTTTAACATATAATTTTCTGACTGATAGAAAAATACACCGGCACAGGACCACCGATCCTTACTCATAATCTATCGTATGACTCAACTTCTCATTCCATCATCCATAAACGGGTCCATTCACCACCAATTTACAACACCACCTACCGACCGCAAACACAACTTCCATTTCCTTTCCTCCATCTCTGGCCAAATCCAAATTTTCAATCAGTTTCATCCAAATAAAATATCATCTTCATTCATTGATATTCATATTCCTACTCACCAGAACAACTTCACCAACAAAAATCACTAAACCAATCATATAAACAACATCCTTACAGAACCACCTTTTTCATTCAAACTTTTTAACAAACATCTCCTCTGCTTCTTCAACTCCACCAGCTCTCGACCAATTTTACCTTCCATTCTCCTTAAAATTATTACAAAATTAGAAAAACGTTCTGACAATACAACACAGAAGCAAAATTAGATATCGGCATTGTAGCTGACCAATTGTTTGGAAATACGTCATTGTTGTGGAGGTGAAAATCGGTGGCCCTTATAATGGAGGAGATGTTAATGCAAGTTACCACCTTTTAACGTTGCCAACTAATTGCTTTGAGATTTATGATCAAAATTTTTGGCACTCTAGTCATGATTCAATACATAGCCAAAAGGAGTATGTAGACAGTAGCAGGGACGGGTTCGGGGCGGAAGGGGTTCAATACTTATAGACAAACACCACAGCACATGGCACAACTTGCCCTGATATTTTCTTGTTTCATTTGTTTCACCCAAAGATCAAGTGTGACCCATGAAACTAGTCTTCAAATTATTTGATCATTGCTTACTCTCCGCATGGTCATGCATTATTTTTAATGCATTGTTTGTTCTTTTTCCCCCAAGTAATGGTATTGTTCAAATTGTCTTATGCACACTGAAGATACACCTCAACTATTTTTCGAGTTACTTATTACTTTTCACTAGCCAATTATCTAATAAGAAAAAAAATCAAGGAACACAAATAAGAAAAAAATGCTTTAACTTTTTCCACCTTTTTTCTGAGATTTAATAAAATTAGAGGCCTAAAACCATATTTTAATAAGAGACCTTATACTTTTTTTATTATTACACATACACACATATACAGAAAAAAATTAGTGTTGCCATTTTTTCATATTTGTTTTTTATAGTATAATATTCTTAAATAATAAAGTCTTTAACTTCACATAGTAGTAGTAGTATTTATATTAGTAAGAGGTAACTTAAATAAATAAGATGTTAAACATGTATTTTCAATATGTTACCTTTGATGTTGTTGTAAAAAAATATATTTACTAATATGAAGATTTAAGTAAATTAATTCAAAGTTCTAAAATATTTGTAGTGTTAAAGAGTAGACAATCTTTCTTTAATTCAAAGTTCTAAATATTTTTAGTGTTAAGGAGTAGACAATCTTTCTTTCTTTCTTCTGTGGGTATTCATGGTTCGGTTTGGTCGATTTTTGATTAAAACCAAAACCAAACCAAATTAAATACAAACCAACGATTTGGTTGTTGTTGGTTTGGTTCAGTTTGGTTCGATTTTTCGGTTCTTAATAAGCTAGTGATAAGTCGATAATAGTAAAACGACACTAGACAATAATCTGAAATATTTTTGCTAAAGTTTTGCTTTTATATATATTTTTTTCACAACTGAAAGTTTAATTACCTGTTTATATGAAAAGAATGAAAAAAAAAAACAAAAAAGTAGACCAAAGTTGCATCTTAACAGAAAGAAAATGCCAATTGGTTCCAAGTAAAAAACAAAAAGAAAAGCTTGCAATTTCGGGGGTTGTAAGCCATAGCCAACTACGAAACATGGTAATATATAAGATCTACATATTAAAAGTTCTGCTATTAGAAGATTGAAAGATATAACAATATTTTAAGTACTACTAGAGCATAATTCCAAATATCTACAAAGATAGTTCTTTTAACTATTTGTATTTGAAAATGTAGCATAAAGATATAAAGCCGAGTATTAAAATTGTAGCAATAATATAAGATAGAAAACTGTACCGGGTGAACTAAGTTGGAACACATGATAGAATCAAAAAAAATAAGCCAAAACAAAGGTTCCAAAGTATAAACAACTTTGTCCATGTGAAAGTAAAAATTATGTATTTAAACTAAAAAAAGAATAAGAGAATCGATAATATCATATTCACTTCTATTTTTTTTCTTCATAAAGATCACTTTCGCAGCTGCTTCCATCATTGTCCTTAGCTTAAGCTACAACCTAGTCAATGCTCAAAGCAGTGTCCGGATATTCTGAAGAAAGAATTATCATATTAGGCATTACTCTTCAAAAACATAAAAGTAATCATAAAGTTAATTGTATAAAGTTACCATTTTCAACGATTTCAAGTTTTTGAATTTCTTCTAAAAGATATTCAAGCTTGCATTCTTTAGATGATGACCGCAACCATTGTTGACAACAAATAAGAGCTTTAGCTGTCTTTGTTGATAAAGAACCTCAATAACAATCAAGAATCCGACCACCGGTGCTAAAAGTTGATTCCAAGGCAACAGTAAATGTAGGAATAGCAAGCACATTTCTTGCAATCTTAGAGACAGTTGGATATCTTTCATATGAAACTTTCCACCAAGCTAAGACATTTAAATCCTTATTCTTCTCCATATCATCCATCAAATACTTCTCAAGCTTAGTCGTATTACCAATATTATTCTCATCTTCAAGAAATTTCTCCCATTGAGATTGCCACACATCACAACTATGCATTGCATCAGTTTGACTCACACTAGTTTGATCTCCAATATTTTCATTAGAAGTCCCAGATATAGAATCCTTATAGTGATTATACATGCGAGATAAAGTATCCATCACTTTGGTAGACTTTCCGTGTCCCTCCAAAGGACTATAAAATTTGCTAAAAAGGAACTTCACATACTTCATTTTGTACCGAGGATCCAACACAACAACAACAAATAACAACATATTCATATCCTCAAAATCAGCCCAATATTTATCAAACTTAAGTTTCATCTTCTTAGCCATATTAGTCAAGCTAGAATCAACATCATCAGAATATTGGACAATTAAGCTTTGAAGATTAAAAAGCTCATGAAAGAAAGAATTAGAGGTAATATGTGAAGTTTCAGAAAATTTCAAAGTGGTTTGGTAAAATATTTCAAGAAACTTGAGAAAGACTTTCACATTCTGCCAATCTTCTGAAGATGGATGCCCTGCCGTTTCACTCAATTCTAGACAATGATCATCAACATACATTCATGAAAAGGCTTTTTCAAATTTTACTGCAGTATCTAACATCAAATATGTAGAGTTCCACCATGTCTCAACATCTAAACTCAAAAGACCATGAGTGTCTAGTTTGACCTTATCAACATGTGACTTGAAGGAAGTAGATCACTCATGGTAAAATATTTCAAGAAACTTGAGAAAGACTTTAATATTCTGCCAATCTTCTGAAGATGGATGCCCTGTCGTTTCACTCAATTCTAGACAATGATCATCAACATACATTCATGAAAAGGCTTTTTCAAATTTTACTGTAGTATTTAACATCAAATATGTAGAGTTTCAACATGTCTCAACATCTAAACTCAAAAGACCATGAGTGTCTAGTTTGACCTTCTCAACATGTGACTTGAAGGAAGCAGATATTGCAGGAAAAGACTTCATATATTTCACAGCCATCCTCACACGAGAAATAGACTCATGTTGCTCACTTAATCCTTCTTTTACAATTAAATTTAAGATATGTGCATTATACCTAACATGTAAAAATTCATTTTCCAAGATGACACATTTCCAATCATTAATTCTCCCTTTCAAGTATTTGATTGCAGCATCATTAGCTGTCGCATTATCTAGCGTCAATGTGAATGGTTTTTCAATCCCCCAATATAATAAACAAGCCTCAATACCCTTAGCAATTGTCTCACCCTTATGATCTGGAGTTTGAAAAAACTTAAGAATTTGTTTTTTGCTAATTCCATTCATCATCAATCCAATGGGCAGTAATGACCATATAAGTCAAAATTTTGAATTGATGTTTGTGTATCACTAGTAAGACATACACGTTGATCTCTAATAAGTCTTTTAAGCTTATGTTTCTCCTCTTGATAAATTTTTAAACATTGCCTAGCAACAGTAATGCGAGAAGGTAACTCATAATTAGGCAAAATAACCGACATTAATCTCTTAAAGCCTTCCCCTCGACAACTTTAAATGGTCGTTCATCAATTATAACAAACTCGTCAATTGCCCTCTTAACCTCAGCAACCCTTTCTAAACTTACTTGTTCCTCTCCTTCAATGGGTATAAGTTTGAGTGTTGGTTGCTTTCTATCAATTACCTTGAAAGGGGATTATCACACTTGTTAGTTAAATATGCCCAAAGTTTAGAAGTCTCATTCCTACTAAGATAAGCAAAGTCTTTAGGACAGTAATTGCATTTTCCCCCTCGTGTCACCCTTTTTATCAGTAAACTTTGTGAAGTGTGGCCAAATTTCATATTTTCCCCGACCATTTTCCCCAGGGTCTCGACCACACAGAGTTGTTCTTTTTTGCTTTTTAGGAGGATTGCGCATAATAGAAGTATCAGGAGTGTTACCATGTGTTAGAGTTGCCACAGATGTTGGTGTAGCTGGAGTAGTATTTTTTAAGGTGGCCTCCAAATCTTCAACCTTAGTCCTTTTCATCTGAAATAAATTAGAACCCATTTTATCAGATGTCAAGAATAAATATTGATTAACATCACTTTGTTGAATGAATAAAAAATCAAGTGAGTAACAAAGAAAAATTAATTTTAGAACGTAATGTCTAACGTCACTTTGTTGAATCAATAATAAAGTATTCATAGTAACAAAATTAGATTCTTGTTATAAGAAATATCAAATTATGGTGGATGTCTACTCTTCCACCATGATCTTCGTCTCAAATACTTAATAACATATTCAATGACATATTTTTTATGTTTAATGACATATTCAATGACATATTTTCTTCACTTTTCATACCTATATAAAAGCCTTGTAATAAATAGGAAAATACACACAATTGAAGAAGAAATAAGAATCTCTTCTCTCTTTCTCCATATATCTCTTAGCTTGTTTTTCCTTATTCCATATTGTTACTTTGAGTTATATTTTATAACACGTTATCAGCAAGAGACTCTACCATCTCAAGAAGCTCTTTGAGAAGACTAAGGTATAACTTTTCTCCTCTTTTAATTATGACCGATATTGTGAAAAGAAAGTTCGTTACCCTTGAAATTTCGGGCAAGAACTATATGACATGGGTGTTGGATGCTGAAATCCATTTAGATGCAATGGGTCTTGGAGACGCCATTAAAGACAAAAATAAAGCATCTACCCAAGACTGTGCTAAGGTCTTGATTTTCTTGCGCCATCACCTTGATGAATGGTTGAAGCTAGAATATCTCACAGTAAAAGATCCACTTGTTTTTTGGAATGACTTAAAGGAAAGATATGACAACTTAAAGTTGGTCACTCTTCCACAAGCACAATATGATTGGGCTCATCTGAGACTCCAAGACTTTAAGTGTATTTCTGAATATAATTCTGCGATGTTCAGAATTACTTCTAAATTGAAACTCTATGGAGATACTATCACTGACTATGATATGCTTGAAAAAACGTTCACAACGTTTCATGCCTCCAATATGGTCTTGCAACAGCAGTACTGAGAGAAAGGTTTCAAGAAGTATTCTGAGTTGATTTCTCTTCTCTTTGTGGCTGAACGAAATAATGACTTGCTCATGAGAAATCACGAAATCGACCCATTGGTCTACACCATTGCCTGAAGTGAATGAGGTGTATTCCCATTATTCTAAGCATGGAAAAGGTCGTGGACCTGTTCGTAGTCATGGTCGTGGCCAAGGAAGAAATTTTTCTGGTATTAATCACCCCCCCAAAGAAAAATAAACACCAAAGTGGAAAGGACTAAAGGAAAATGGTTCAGAAACTGAATGTTATCGTTGTAGTGGAAAAGGGCATTGGGCAAGTATTTGTCGCATACCAAAATATTTGGTTGAGCTTTATCAAGCATCTCTAAAGACTAAAGGCCCTGAAACTAATTTTGTCTATGACAATAAATTTGACATCACCCACTTGGATCTGGCAGATTTTTTTGAGCATCCTAATGAAAAAATAAACCACTCGATCGGTGATGGATCTGTGGTTAAAGATGATTGAGTAGTTTGATTTTTATGTTTTCCTATTCGTAGTATCTAATGAATAAACATCTTGTAATTTTTATTGCACTTAATAATACTTCTTATGTAGTTCTTAAAAATATATGTATTTTCGAAATTTCATAAATTTCACAAACAAAGAGCAATATCTAAGTAATTAGTGTCCAAGTCTCATTAATCTTTTAACGCTTTTTGATTTTCCTTTACGTTACTTTAATTCTCTTTAAGAAAACGTTTACAAGCACCCTAAAATAACTTTTATTACTTGACCCTCAATTCCCATCTTTCTTTGAAAAATAAAAAATTAAAAAAATTAAAAAAAATCTAATACATCGGGACCTCAATTTTTTCATGTACATGGATAAATATTAGGAATAAAGGAAAGAGAAGCAACTAAGTATGTTCTTTTCTTACACGGGTCAATTGTTTTTCATGCAATATGTAAGAAAATGTAAATAACTTATACATGTAAATAATATTGTTGTAGTTGTATTAGTCATATGTGTAATGTACTTATAATTGTATTATTTTTGCTACGTAATTATTTGTATCATAATTAGAATTTGCTGGAAATGGCATTAAAAGGCCACTATTTATTTTTTTGGGCAAATTATACTACTAGGCATGCCTAGCAGCTATTTTATTAATAACAAATGAAAAAAGAAACCACAATGGAAAAGTACAAGTAAGGGGGCTAGCTACAACAATGGTGCTTCTATGCCTTGGCTATATAATCACTCTTCTGCGCCTCCATTGCCTTAAGATGGCAGCCTCATGTAGAGGATCATGGTGTAGCTGCCGACAGAAGTCTCACGAGGGCATATAATCTCATAGCCGCTTGGATCTTCCCAAAAGAATAGGAATATAGCACACACATACCGTGCTAGAACTTACCTTACAAATCCTATTGAGGCATAAAAAATCTCATCTACTGGCAAGCATGAAGAAAATATGAGCTAGAAATAACTAAGTACTCTATGATCATCACAGAGTTTAAAACATACTCTGTAATGATATTACAAATGATGATACTTAAAAAGTGATAAAATAAAGCAATGTAGAAATTTGTGTCTTGGCCCTCTTTCTTCAACCTTGTGCACTCTTCAATTTGTAGCTCATTGGCTTCTTCTTCCACTGTCTTCAAATATTCTTCAAACTTTTTCATTTCTTTTTTGATTTATTTGACCTTGTGGAGGTGGTAGGGACACTCGCCTTTTGCTTTGCAGTTCTCATTGGTAGTTTCCTAATGACAACCTCTTGTGTTGCTTTTCCATCCCAGCTATGTTGCCTTTCATGTGCCTTCTTTTTATTTTTGTTTGATCCACTTCTCATTTGACGGGGTGATAGGTTTCCCTCGCTGGCTACATTTTTAAAGCAAGCATCTAGTAGTTCTTCCTCTTCCCCTTCTTCATACCAATCTCGACCCATTTCCACCCTGAAAGCGTCAATAGGATTGTGTGCGGGTACTAGGGCTCCTCTTTCGATCCTCGGATTGTCAAGAGCCTTTAAAGTATCCATGTCATGAGTTACCAGAGCTCGGAAGATGTTTGTCGGAGTCAAGCTATATTATGCAGCCACTCCACTCGTACTAGCTACCTGTCCAGTTTTATGGATCAATTTAAGATTGGAAATCGTACCTGATAGTTGTTGTCCAGTAGGAACAAAAACAGCAGCATTAGGACTTAGTTTTGTTTTGATTTGCATTCTTGGCGGAGTACTAGCAACCTGCTCAAACACAGTAACTGCTCCTTCTTGTGCGTTGTCACCTCGTCGTGTTAACGAACATATTTCTTGAGTGTTTTGTTCCTGAGAATCAACACCATAATCTTCTTCACCTTCTTCATACCCTTCTGCTTGGTCAACCCATAACTTATGCTTAGAGCTAACTACCTCCTGTAGCTCGTTTAAAATTTGGACAGGTTCATCACTTGCCTCGTCTTCACTCATCGTGTCTTCATGTGCTTCTCCATTGTGGTCAGCCCCTCCTTTTTTTGTTGCCGACGACATCATGGATAAAGTTTGTTGGTTGTCTGAAACTTGTAACATGTTTCCAGATCGATCGAACAAATCATTGGAAGGGATATCATGTTGTGATGTATTCAAACCAACCCTTTCCATGCCATTATCATCTTGAAGAGACAGCTCTTTCGTTGGATTATGCATAAACCCAGGCAGAACTTGCGACTGCCCAGCTTGTTCCTTTGCCTTAACACTAGTTCTACCTGAATTTACAAGCACCTGCCCAGCCTTTTCCTCCTTCCTTTCTAATATTACATGCTCCTGTGTATTGAGAGGATTGTTATGCCTTATTACTGCTGTCTGCCATTCCTTGACCATTTTATCTAATTCCGGACCATAGAATTGCAGTTTTGGAGCAATGTGATTTTCAGTAGTTATACTATCTGGTCGAGCACCTCTGTCAGTTGAATTTTTCTGCTGCTTTCCAAGACCTGTAGAGCTTGTTTGTTCAACATCTTCCAGATGTTGTTCATTCATCAAAGCCTCAAACGAGTTAGAAACAGTAACAGTTTTTGCTGCACTAGTCTGAGTTTTGTGAATTGAAACATTGCTTTTGCTAGGTGAGGACTGTGTACGATTTATCACTGCCCAATCTCTTGTTTTTGATTGATCCAATACTTGAGTTATTGGACCTAATGATTTTTCAATTAAATCAGCATGTGCAGCAGCTGGTTGATCGTGCGAAATCCCTCGTTCATTACCAATTTGAATCCCAGATGCCCCATCGACTTGTTGAACATTATCAATCTGGTGTGAATTAACATGTCGATCAGCATCAGACTTTAAAGCAGTAGCAGTATCATCTTGACAATCAAAAACCCCAGTAACCCCAATAAGCTGCCCAGATTTTTCCTCCCCTGCTTGAACTCTTAATGTTTTTTCAATTGTAAGTGCAACAGTAGGTTTATTAACTGGAGTGATTTTTTTAGGAGTATTCTGCCTGTTTGCTGATGCCCAGTCCCTACCATTTGATCTTTGTATTGTTTGAAAATCTGACTTTTGTGTAGCCTGCCCAGGTTGCATACCAGTATCTACAAAGGCTGCTGAGTTTTTTCAACTGGATCAAATAATGCAGTATTATTTGTAGCAACTCGTGCAACATGTTTTTTCCCCTGTAATACCTGCGAAGCCTCAACAGCTGATTGCTCATTTACCCGATCACCAAAATTTACAGGTGCATTCAACGCCGCAACAGCTTTAGTGTTACTTGATACTCCTCGCTCAATAACAGTCACCTTTTCCCCCTCAGAAAACAGAGGACTCTGTTTCAGTATTGTATATTTAGAACCTGCATTTTCAACAGTTGGTTGATCATGAAACATTCCGCGATCATCATCAATTTGAATACCAGATCCCCCAGTGATTTGTTGAACCACTAGACCTTGGGCAGCTTTCAATCTCATCTGCAATTCTTTTTCTCCAGATTTTTGGGTCTGCATATCCACACCCATGAAATATGTTGCTTCTTTGTATTGCGCCAAACTTCCTTCATGTACATGACTTTCATGTGGCACGTTTAAGACATGAGCATCCACAATTGTGACTGCCTCATTTCCAGTAGTGTCAACTTGAGCTCCAACTGTTTTTTCCTCTTCTGTCAGACCTCTCATTTCGTTCAGCAGCAACCTCAAATCACCATTATATTTATCACCAACACCTGCATCAACTTGCTCATTCTCATGAGATTTGGCAATGAGATGTCGACATGAACTCTCATCGTGGCCTTGGTGCTTACAATGAGAACAATATAACGGCAAATTATCATACACCACCTCCTGCAAAACATCAACAATTTTCCTAGTGTTGTTGTCGATACTTTGAATTATAATTTTATTTGGAAGCTTGTCCAACAAGTCCACAATCACCCTTACTCTAGCCGTACTAGGTCTCGACCTCACCTGCATCGCCTTATCCACTGCGATTGGCCTCCCCACAGCAGCAACTATGGACAGTAACGAACGACGAGCAAACAATTCTGGTGACAGGCTTGGTAAGGAAATCCAAACTGCAGCCATTGATGTTTCCTCATTAGGATTGAAACCAATACTCCATGGAAAAATTCTAACTTGATGCTCCTTGCCATTGTATGAGAAATAATTCACACTACGTGCTAGTGTAACGACAAAATCTTCATATTGATCAAGACGCAACAAAAATTGTCTTTGTGCGAGTAATCCTAGTAAACTGTTACCTTTCACACCAAAGGAACTTGGGCAGTAACGTTCTCAGGATTTCCAGATTTGGTGCACCATTAGAGATGTTTTATCACAATAGCTTGATGTAATCCTTCTTCCTTAGCAAATTCTTCCCTTTCTTCCATTGTAAACTGCAGAGTTGGGATCCCATGAACAACTTCAGTTTTCTTGAGAATTGTCTTTGTTAGATTTGTTGTGTTTTGTGTGTGATTCAAACGACCAGCATATGATTCATGTTTGGTATTGTTTTGGTTACTGTTGTTTGGGTGTAACACAGAAACCAGATGGGAAATCTCAGAACTGCCCAGTTGATTGCTTGCTACAGTAAACGCGGATCCATTTTTGAGATGTGGAGCAGCTCGTTTTGAATCTTGGACTGAAGCTTGTTGGGGTGTGTTCGCCTTATCAAGACACATCTTTTGGGATAGGTCCGGTGGTTTTCCACCGCCGGACGGCGAAGCTTTGGCCATTATATCACCGCCCGTTACTGTAGCGGCTTGTCTCTTGTATAGAGAGCGTTTTTTTTGGGGGGGGGGGGGGGGTTTAGGGTTTTTATTTTTATTTTTAAAGCAAATTATACTAATAGGCGGTCCGCCGAATAGCTAATTTACTAATAGTAAAAAAAAAAATCACAAAGGAAGATTACAAGTGGGGGGGGACAAAAACTATATTAGTGTTGCATCTAATAGCAAACACATATTGGGTTTAGGTTTTTTTTATTTTTTATTTTTTATTTTTGGGTTTAAGGTTTAGGGTTTAAGGTTTTTTTTTTGTTGGCAATCCACTAAAGGCCACTATTGAATCATTGGTTTAACTTTATTATTTTTTTCTTTTTCTCTGAAAATGCTAATATTTATTCATATACTTCTTTTTGTATGTCAAACCATGGGAAGCAAGTATGGATATCTCTCAAAGCAAACTTCAAATTTCAATTGTAAAAATATTTGCCTAATTGATTCATGCACGACATATACAATATTCAAAGAGAAGAAATATTTTTCTCATTTAGGTATGTGTAAGGCAGATGCTACTACAATTTCTGGTAGTAGTAATCTAATTAAAGGCTCTATTACTCTGCCTAATGGAACAATACTTATCATAGAGAATGCAATGTTCTCCTCCAAGTCCAAGAGGAACTTGTTGAGCTTTAAAGATATCTCTCTAAATGGATTTCATATTTAGACAATAGATGAGAATAATATCGAATATCTCATCGTTATCAAGAATGTCTCTCGCCAGAAAAGGGTTATTGAGAAGTTCCCATCTTTATCTTGTGGCCTGTATTGGACAAGAATTAGTGCAATTGAGGCACATTCTATCGTGAACCAAAAGGTTACTGATTCCAATACTTTTGTACTTTGGCATGATCGATTGGGACACTCTGGATCAATTATGATGAGACAAATTTTAGAAAACTCAAATGGGCATCCATTAAAGAATTTAAAGATTCTTTTAAATAATGAATTTTCTTGCACTTCTTGTTATCAAAGCAAGTTAATTATTAGACCATCACCAACAAAGGTTGGGATTGAGTCCCCTGCGTTTTTGGAACATATACAAGGGGATATTTGTGGACCTATTCACCCACCTAGTGGGTAGTTTATGTATTTTATGGTCTTGATAGACGCATCTTCTAGATGGTCTCATGTATGCCTATTGTCATCTCGCAACCCGGCGTTTGCAAAATTAATGGCACAAATAATTTGATTACGGGCAGAGTTTTCCGATAATTCAATTAAGTCTATTCGACTTGATAATGTTGTTGAGTTTTCATCCCAAACATTTAATGATTATTTCTTATCAATTGGGATAAAAGTAGAACATCCTGTAGCTCATGTTCACACTCAAAATGGCCTTGCAGAGTCTTTGATTAAACGTCTGCAATTGATAGCAAGACTGTTACCCATGAAAACGAAATTACCCACCTCTGTTTGGGGTCATGCCATTTTGCATGCAACAGTGCTAATTCGTCTCAGACTGACAAATTATCATAAATATTCCCCGTTGAAATTAGTTGGGTCATGAACCTAATATATCCCATCTAAGAATTTTTGGATGCGCTGTATATGTGCATGTAGCACCGCTATATCGCACCAAAATGGGTCTCCAAAGAAGGTTAGGAATATATCTTGGGTTTGAATCGCCCTCCATTATTCGCTACCTTGAAACATTAACGGAAAATTTGTTCACTGCTCGATTTACAGATTGTCGATTCGATGAGACATTTTTTCCAAAATTAGGGGGAGAAATTGGTGAAACCAAACGTGAATTTTTGTGAAAAAATACATCATTATCTCATCTTGATCCACGTGCCTTTATTTGTGGGAAAAAGTGCAAAAGACTATTCATTTGCATAAAATAGCAAATTAAATGCCAGATGCATTTACGGATCTGAAAAAGATAACGAAATCACATATCCCTGCAGAGAATGTTCCAATCCGTATTGATGTCCCTGTTTGACAATCTTCTAGTATCATAGCTAATAAGTCAAAAGCACGCCTAAAGTGTGGCAAACCATTGGGTTCTAAGGATCGAAATCCTAGAAAAAAATAAATAAATGATCAAGATGACACTATGAATGAGTCTCATAAAGAAACCCATGATTTAACCAATCCTGAAATTCACGAGGAAATCAATGAGCCTGAGACTCAAGAAAATAAGGAACTATCAATAAACCCAATCGATATTGAGATAAATTTGAATCGATTGAATATAGTTGTTGATTATGTCTTTGCATATAATGTTGCATCTAGCATTATGCAAGATAATGAGGATCTTAAACCTAAATCCATTGGAGAATGTCGACAAAGACGTGATTGGCCAAAATGGCAAGAAGCAATCCAATCTCAGTTGGATTCACTTGCGAAACGTGAAGTTTTTAGGTATGTAGTCCAAACACCTAATGGTGTTAACCCTGTTGGCTATAAATGAGTCTTTGTACGTAAAAGGAATGAGAAAAATGAGGTACAAAGATATAAGGCACGCCTTGTTGCACAAGGATTTTCATAAAGGCCTGGCGTCGATTATGAAGAGACGTATTCTCTTGTTATGGATGTTATAACGTTCCATTATCTCATTAGTCTTGATGTCCATGAAAAGCTTGACATGAATTTAATGGATGTGGTTACACCCTACTTTTACGTCTCACTTGATAATGAGATATACATGAAAATTTCCGAGAGATTTAAAATGCTTGACGCACATAATTCAAAGTCCAGGGAAATATTTTCAATCAAATTGCAAAAATCTTTGTATGGTCTAAAGAAATCAGGAAGAATGTTGTATAACCGCCTTAGTGAATATTTATTAAAGGAAGGTTATATAATTGATGTCATTTGTCCATGTGTTTTTATAAAGAAAACAACATCGGAGTTTGTTGTACTTGCCGTATATGTTGATGACATAAACCTTATTGGAATTCCTAGAGAACTCCAAAAGGTAATTGATTATTTAAGGAACGAATTCGAGATGAAAGATCTCGGAAAGACAAAATTATGTCTCGATTTGCAAATTGAACATTTGACAAACAGGATTTTTGTTCATCAATTTGCCTACATAAAAAATGTATTGAAACGGTTTTATATGGATGGAGCACATCCATTAAGTACTCTGATAGTTGTTTGATCACTTGATGTGAATAAGGACCCGTTCCGACCTTAAGAAAAGAATTAAGAGTTTCTTGGTCCTGAAGTATCATATCTTAGTGCAATTGGTGCACTAATGTATCTTTCTAATATTAGAAAGTCTCACATAACTTTTTCAGTTAATGTTTTAGCAAGATATATCTCTGCTCATACAAGGAGACATTGGAATAGAATCAAACACATATTGTGGTATCTAAAAGAGACTGCCGATATGGGCTTATTTTATGGCAATGATTGTAGTCCCGATCTTGTTGGTTATGCTGATGCTGAGTATTTATCTACACATGGCTCGGTCTCAAACAAGCTATGTGTTTACATGTGGAAGCACTGCAATATCTTGGTGATCGACTAATCAATCAATCGTGGCTACTTCATCTATTCATACTGAGATAATTGCTATTCATGAATCAAGTCAAGAATGTTTATGGTTGAAGTCTGTAATATACCTTATTCGAGACAAATGTAGTTTAAAGTGTGATAAATTACCCACAATTTTGTATGAAGACAATGCGGCATCCATAACTCAATTGAAGGGAGGATTCATAAAAGGAGATAGAACAAAACACATTTCACCAAAGCTATTTTTCACACATGATCTTCAAAAGAATGGTGATATCAGTGTGCAACAGATCCGTTCAAGTGATAATATGGCTGATTTGTTCACCAAATCTCTATCGACGTCAACCTTCAAGAAACTAGTGTAAAAATTGGGATGCGAAGGCTCAAGGATGTGAATTAATGCTCTCATCAAGGGGAGTTAATACGCGGTATACTCTTTTTTCCTTACAAGATTTTATCCCACTGGTTTTTCCTTGCAAGGTTTTTAATAAGGCAACCAAAAAGCGTATTCCTAAACATGTGTACTCTTTTCCTTCACTAGAATTTTTTTTTCTAATAAGGTTTTAACGAGGCATATTATCTATGGACATCCAAGGGAGAGTGTTATAAGAAATATCAAATTATGGTGGATGTCTACTCTTCCTCCGTGATCTTCATCTCAAATGCTTAATGACATATTCAATGACATATTTTCTATGTTTAATGACATATT
Organism: Nicotiana tomentosiformis; assembly: GCF_000390325.3. NCBI lineage: Eukaryota > Viridiplantae > Streptophyta > Magnoliopsida > Solanales > Solanaceae > Nicotiana > Nicotiana tomentosiformis. The sequence continues at coordinate 84,447,929 of NC_090813.1, read as the reverse complement.
CAATGACATATTTTTTTTACTTTTCATTCCTATATAAATGTCTTGTAATAGATAGAAAAATACACACAATTGAAGAAGAAATAAGAATTTCGTCTCTCTTTCTCCATATATCTCTTAGCTTGTTTTTCCTTATTCCATATTATTATTTTGAGTTATATTTTATAACAATTCTTGCGTTCTTAGAAACCTTCTCAAACTTTAGCCACTGTAGTCTTGCAATTTGAGTTTGCTTTCTTTACTCTTATGATAGGTATTTTTTTTAACTCTTCTGTAAGGCAAAAGTAGGTGCGTAGGGTTAGAGAATTTGAGTTTCTTAAGAAAAATAAAATTGACCGATTCCTATTACTTTGGGTTTAGGCAATCTTTTAAGATATAAGTAGTATAAATCAAAATCTATATCTTTATATAATAATTAAAATGCAGAAAATATTTAAAATTATTTACAAAAATATATGATACTATATATAAATAATTATTACATTTTATATATAATTTATCGGTTTGGTTCGGTTTATTTTTTGATTTTTAATAATAGAACCAAAACCAAACCAACTATTATCGGTTTTTAAAATTTAAAACCAAAACCAATCCATATCAAGAAAAATATCGGTTTACGTAATCGGTTTGGTTCGATTTTTGGTTTGGATCGGTTTTTCGTCAAACCGTGAACAACCCTACTTTTGTCCAAGGTTTTTTGTACTTTTTTTTTTGGTTGCAAACTTTAACATTGTCTTAACTTGAAATAAAATCATAAAATCCTTTATTGAAATTTTTGGGGACATATATCAAAGCTTTACTAGTCTTCTACTTGAGCCGCCTGTCCACCCATTGTCAATCAAATTTTATAGAGTTTCAATTAAGATAAGATAACAATCAGCGAATGTGTTATTTAATTACTGAATGTGAATGAAACTGGTTGAATAACACGTTCATGGGGCAGTGATATATAAATAATTATTGATCATTAATCAGGGCGGCTCAACGGAACTGGTGGCTTAAAACTAAAATATATTAAAAGACCCTGAAATTTCTATCATAAAATCCATATAATATTGAGACAAAAAAAGTCTACATGGCTTTGATCTAGTGGTAAGGGAACAACGTATAATGTGTGGGTTAGGCACACGTAATATGGTATTGAACTCTCAGATACAAAACTATAGCATTAATTGAAAAGGGTAAAAAGGCTGAACCTATTATCTATCGTGTTTTAAACCTTACAACACTTGTCTCGGGGAGTTCTTAGTTAAAAAAGACGAGATACAAAAGAACTTACTTTCTGATATTTGGATCAATCAAAAGTGATAAAGGAATAGCTAATTTAGAGAATTTGAGTTGAAATTAGAAAGTAAAATAGTGAAAAAAAACTACACATAAAGAAAGAAAAATAAAATTGATGAGAAGGTAAATATATTATTTAATTTAGTGAGAGAAAAGTTTTGTCCTATTAACTCACCTCTAGCAAATTTTAAAAAAATATTATAATGTGAAATATTTTATCAATAATTGTATAAATATAAATTACATAGTATTATATAATGATATAGTAGTCCTTAAATATTTATGGTGTAAGGCAAGAGCTTCACTTGCCTTACCTAGAGCCGCCATTGAAACCTTGATCTTCATGGTTTTTGATCGCTAAAGCCACGCCCTTAAGTGCCTTCCTAATGCACTACTAGTTAAACAACAGAGATGGGCACCTCCACCATAATTCTTGGCATTCTTTTACATTTAGTCAAAAGAGAGAAAAGAAACACGCTTGCAGATGTGGACTCCTACTCTTGTTTAAAAAACTTAGCTCGCCTGGATTGACCAATTTAGTGACTGGAAAACTGAAAGAAAGATCCAAAAAAGAAAAAGCAATATGTATGCTGTTTATCATAATCTTGGAATAAATGCAGAAAATCCTAATGAGAACAATGATCAACCATAGCCGGCAGGCAAGCCAAGAGTACTGCTGGAAAAATTGTAATATAAACAACATAGAATGATAATTTGTTGCAGTATTCTTATTGACAGTGATGATCTTGACATATATCCATTATCCCAACGATGGTTGTAAATACACTCTGAAGGACATTGTCAGTGAATTATGTACCTCAAATTGGGATGGAAAGATGTGAAAAATAATTACATTTTTAATGTGTCTGGTATTGACACCTCCGAAATTTATCCGCCATAGTTATCCTTGACCTTTGCAGAAGTTACTTACAAAATTGCAAAGGCTGCTTCATCATGTAAGTTTCTATTATGGCATGTCAACCGTTTCATGATCTGGAGTCTTGTATGTGAAAGCTGATTCATCACTGGATCGCCTTTTGACCACACTCGCCCTTTGCATTAATCGGACCAGTGCTTGCACAACTTCAGACATTGGGGGTCGAAACTCAGGTTCAGGCTGTACAAGAAATAATTGACCGGATGTAAAAAGGTTACTACCAGAGAGAAAAAGGTCACATTCAAATTATTGAAAGTAAAGTAATTCACTTCAGGTATATCAATGAGCAAGTATTCATTATATTTTGGTTGAGTCCACCAAATCTTTCTTCATGAGTTGGCTGATCTCGAAGGTGCCTTACATAAAGAAAAGCTCAACTAAAAGTCACTTTCGACCATGGTATGCAATAACTTTGCCTTCGAAGTTCCCAAACTTTATTAACCATTTGGGCCGCCATACCAAGACTCATAGGCATTAAGGGGTCATTTGGTAGGATTGTATTAGGGGAAAATAATACATGTATTAGCTTTAGTATAATTAATCCCTTGTTTGGTGGTGTTCTTCAACCTATGTATAACTAATACATGTATTAGTTATACACCCTATTTGGTATTATCCTATGTATAACTAATACATAGCAAACCATGGCATTAATAATATCATGGTTTTTAATACATGGATAAGCACGTATACACCCCTATGCAATGCAAGTTATTTTTAATACACCAAACCAAATTGTGGATAAGAAATAATCCCAGCATTACTAATACACTCTATTCAGTACTATTCTTATACACCCTACCAAACGACCTCTAAATGCAAGAAAGGTCATTTATTTGCTGTAGCATTTGGTCCTTGAGTATGTAAATTCCCTATGATTATTGACTTTCCCTTCCATCAGATATTTTGGGAGTCCTTTCATCTGTTAAGCTTCCTACAGATAGATAAACAAATGTGTATACTCCAAATGAAAGATTGTGCATGTAAAATCTCACCTGAACACAAAGTGCAATAATATCAGCAAATCGGGACAAAGACTTTGCAGGATACATGCCATTTAGTGCAGGATCAACCATTTTTGATAAGGCATCTATATCATGGAGTTGAGGCGTAGCCCATCTCACAAGTGACTGTTCCGATCTCATTCTTGAACTAAATGATTTATTAACAAAATATCAGGTCATTAATAGAATTCAACAGAGTAAGTCAACTAGCAATGTCTGCATAATCAAGTTTACCTATCAAGTGGCTTCCTTCCTGTCAGCAACTCCAACATTACCACACCGAAACTGTATACATCACTTTTTACAGTATATATTCCAGATAAAGCAAATTCCGGAGCGCTATAACCAAATGAACCAACCATCTGTGTGGATGAAACCTGTCAACATTAAGAGGAAATTACAACTTTAGGCAATAATCATTACCATAATCAGTTAGCCTTTTGAAGCATGAGCTTCCTTCACAGGAACTTCTGCATAAGGAGATTCTTTCTTTTCCAAAAACCATTGACACAACTAAAAGGATTTTCTAGGCTGGGGAAAATGGGTCTTCACTAAAGGTTGTGCACATTGGTAATGAGCGTGTTTAAGCACCTAACAAGCTCCAGAAGAACAAAAACAAAATTAAGCTGTCACAATCAGAATCTCCAATTCATGACTAGTCTTTAAAGCTGTACCGAGAAACAACTGCTTATCAATATTTGCTCTTACTAGAGTATTTCAACTGGTAAATTGATTGTCATCATGTCATAAACATTATATGTACCACCCAACATTATAAACAACAAACGACAATAATAATTTAGATTACAGACAATCAGCTTTACTAACTCACCGGGCGTTCTGTGTTTGGATTCAGAGCTGCTAACCCACAATCTGATAAATGAGGATTGAGCTCTTCGTCTAGTAAAATATTTGCGGATTTGAAATTTCTATGTACAACAGAAGGTAGACAAACTTCATGCAAGTACCTGAAAATGCGAGGTTTAAATTTTAAGCCAACCCAACAATAATGGGCTGAGACATGTAAAATACTATACAGCTACTACATACTCTAAAGCTCGAGCAGTGCCAAGTGCTACTCTAACCCGTGCATTCCAAGTAAGCAATGTGCTCCTCTCATCAGCAAAGTGCAGCATATCATGCAAGCTACCATTTGCGACATGGTCATAAACCAGAAGACGCTGCCCGTGCTCGGCACAGTATCCTATCAATGCAACAATGTTTTGGTGTCTCAGCCTTGACATATTTGAGACAGCTTCAAGAAAGTTATCTTCCTCCTGCAGCGACAATGCTGCACTATCGATCTTTTTGATGGCCATTATCTGGTATAGACAGTTGTTAGTTCATACGACCATTGACAGTTTCAGTTAGCATGTTCTATAGAAGCTACATGAATGCAAAATAAAAGTTTCCCTATCAATACTGTTATTGACACGTCAAATATCAAATCATTTATTTGAACAGTTGGCATCAAGTTGGGAGCAGAGAAATAGTCGACATTGGTTCATTAGAAAAGAAATAACCAGCAGCACATCCTATAATAAACCAAAAAGTAGAAGATATACTAAGTCGAACTCTAAAACTTTTAAGAACGTTTTTGCTTAAGACTACATCATATAACCGAAGGACAAGGTTAGAATATCATAATTAGTTCTGGCTGAGAAGAGAAGTGAGATGACCATCAAAGTGGCCATATTATTACACCCATCAATACAAGACGACAGACAAAAGCAAAGATGTGACCACACAGAGGAGTGAACAATTGCCACGTGTTCATCACAACCTGAGCCAATTGTGGGCAATCAACTATGTAAAAGATCCAACAGGCAAGGTGAATCAAAGAGTATCAAGGACATAATCTCAGTAAAGAATCACTAAACAGATTACCTACTAGCAAGAAGACCTAAAATTTTAACTTCCATGCAGCAGAGCATCAAGAAGTGTGCTAACTTCTAATTAGCTTTAGTAATACACAGATCAAATATTTACCCTTGTAAAGATTGCCAGAAAAAGAATATTGTGAAAGAATCTGACAGTTCCACCCAAACATTAAGGCAATGGATATGGTAGGACAAGATGTTCATAAACTGCTTTGGATGCCCCCTCATTTACCGAGGCGGGAAATTATATAACACAACAATCTTTTTTTTCTTTTTTTGAGTAAGGTAACATTTATATAACACAACAATCTCCCGCACGTTTAATGGCTCGATACCATGTCAAAGCATCTTAGCAACCACCCAAAACCTTATGGTGATGGGTGGAGTGGCCAAGATCTTTATATACCTCTTTTGATGTCCTTGAGGATCCGATGAACATTATACAACTCACAAGTATGCAAATTCTCAAAGCATCAAAATGAGGATGTCCTTGAGTGACAGATTAACTTTATTCAATGTTGTTCAGCTTTAAATAGTTCGAATGCACATCCCACATAAGTACCAAAGGTAAGAAGTGACATGGTATAACAATTGGAAAGTAAACATCTCAAATTACCTTCCCGTTAGGAAACTCTGCCCTATAAACACGCCCGAGAGATCCTTCACCGATGAGATTTTCTTGACTGAAGCTGTTTGTTGATGTTTGCAGAGCAGCAACAGTATAAGAAGTTGCAGTTATCGGGGACTTCACTCTCCTTACAGATCCATTCTTCCCTTGTATCCTTTCAACTGTCACCTTCTCTGTAGGTGGGGGCTTCAAGTCAGCTACAGCAGCCGCAGGCTTTGCCCTTTGCTCTTGTACCTCCATATTCACTAAGATTAAGCAGAATATATGAGAAATGAACCAAGCTAGTGCCAATTTCCAAATGAAGATAGTACATCACAATACAATGGTTTTTCATCTGAGGATATTAGCACCAATCACAATAATGAGTCAGGAGGAAAAAAGTTAATAGAACAAACCTTTTTCTGTGTTAACTGGAAGACTTCCTGAAGAGGGTCTAGCAGCAATTTCCTTGCCCTTACCCCTCCGGAAGCAAAATACAAGTGCTACCAGAGCAAAAAGAACTGCTAGAGAAGATCCAAGAACTATGCCAATGATAGCTCCAGTTGTCAATCCCTTCTTTTTATCGCCATTTTCTGGATTAGAACCTGGTCTTGTACGTGAACGAGGAGGAGAGCGGTTACGGTTGTTGCGAGATCTGCCAGGAGGAGGTGGAGTGTATGGTGGTGGAGGAGGAGCTGGACCATTTGCAAAAGAATTTCCATCGTATCTGTCATGTTAGACGTTATGTCACACCCCTTGAAACTGTAACAGTCTAAACCATGTAAAAATATATAAGATGTGAAGACACTTACACGAAGTTAGGGATAGATAGGAGTTCATTTGGGATCCATCCATTAAAATGATTCTTTGCAACATTTCTGCAGAAAGGTTTTGTTTTTCCCATAAAAATCTCTATTGACATTGAATCAAACTAGCTATGCCCATTAATTTACGAATAAAGTGTTGAGACTTACAAATTAGTCAAAGGTAAACCAACCAGGATATTGAGAGTACCACTGAGCTGATTGTTTTGCAGATGGCTGCCAGAAATTTCAATATCATGTGCAAGTCAAACAAAGGAACAGTAAATCCTATGAGTAGAAAATTATTGTACTTACAGTGTGGAAAGATTTGTCAACAAACTGAATGAAGGAGGGAGATCTCCAGAAAAGTTATTCGAAGACAAATCCCTGCAGTAGCAGCAAATCAGTGAGATTAAAACTAGTGAAACAAATCTTCTCAAGCCATGAGGAATCAACATAGCCAGAAAGCTCAGCAGGGTTCTGAGCGCTACCGCAAATTTCACTGTTTCCTTGAATTGGATTCTGATAGATCCAATAAATGAAAACGAAAAGCAATTAAAGCTTCAAAGAGGAGCAGGACACCAATCCTATTACAATCAAAATGATTTTTCACATAAAAAGTGTATGAAAGAAAATAAAAAGTTGGAGTTTGCAAATCATTGTTCGTTAAAATTGAGCAGATAGCGAATCTAAAAGACATCTATACATGATTACATCCTATATTTAGCATGTGTTATCTACGTCTGGAAGCACTCATGTCTGTCCATTGTAGGCAAATCAAAACAAATGAAGGGCCAGAAACTACAGGTTGGAGCCACCATGTTATGATGAATTCAACCTAGTAACTGGACTTGAACTGGAATAGGAAAAGGAGAACTTCAACTGTGGCAATGTATGAACTCATTTAAAAAGTTATTCAGAAAAATAAAAATAAAGAAGGCAGAAGAAGTAAGAAGAGAAGAAAAGAAAGGAACCAGAAAACATCAAATAAGTAAAGATTAGTAGAATACTTACAAGGTTGCCAGGTCGGAGTGGTTGGTGAACACATCTCCAATTGTTTGAGAGAGTGAATTACGGCTAAGATTCCTAAAAAATGAACTGCTGAGTTAGCTATTTTGAAAAACATTGCCAGAAATGATCAACGAAAGAAGAAAACGAAGACCAAGCAAATGCTAATTTTGTTTTGGGAAAGACCGTAGCAAGTCTGGCCACTCACAGATAATTAAGTGTAACCATGCCAGCAATAGAATAAGGAACGTTGCCACTTATATTGTTCTTTGCAAGATTCCTGCATTGACAATGATTATATTGTCAGTGAGTCAATCACAAGCAGAAAAGTTTTCAAATAAACCAAACACTTTATAAGGAGCGAACATTACAGGCTGGTGAGATTGGGTGGAAGCTGATATGGAATAGAATCATGAATGTTGTTGCCGCTCATATCCCTAAAGACAACAGAGTGCAGAAGTTTAATTTTATTGCAATAGAAGGTCTAAATTACCCTATACCACTAAATGAAAAAGTTCTTACAAGTTCTTTAACGAGGTAAGACCATTGAGCATGTATCCCAACGTTCCATTGAGTCCCAAATCAGGAATTTGACTGTCACAGAAAGAACCAAATGTTATATCAATCAAATCATAACTAAAATGTACAACTACGTGCACTAGGTTAACGGTATACAAACTTACATTGAAACAACGGAAGTTCCCTGACAGCTGATTCCTTTCCAAGACTCGTTACAGGGATCACCACCATTAGACTTCCAATTAGTGAGTTGTGAAGGACTATTCAACGAACTATACAAGACCTGAAGAGCTTGCACTGCAGATTACAAGAGTCAGGCAATGAACATAGCCAGATAATCTCTCCAACAAGAAAAACAAGATTCAATGTTTATGTAGGAAAGCCTCAATCTTTAACTAGCATTGGCTCTGAAACTAGCTAAAAAGAAGGAAGACACTTAGAATGTGCAAGAAAAGATAGTACTAAAACAACAAATCCTGCATTCAAATCAAACAAGTTTAACATTCCAATCCAAACGCATGCCTTCTTAGATCACAATCTCAAAAACATCCAAATAAAATAGATGAGTTATATTATTTTTAGTACAAAAAGAATCAAGACTCAATCTTTGACTTGCATTGACTCAGAAAACCAACAAGAAGGGGGAAAAAGGAATCCCAGAAAATGGGCAAGCAAATACATTACCACATTAATCAATTCAGGCATTCAAACATCAAACAATCATGTTCTAGATACGGATCCAAGATTTTAAAAAATCAGTGAGGTGCAAAAGGTAAAAGGTGGGAAAACTCACAATCATTAGGATCAGTGTTTGCTTCAACAACAAGAAGAGATGAGCTAAAAAATGCTGCCACGATCACCACCACTACTAGCAAAGGGGGGAAAAGGGTGTCCTGCTTACACCTATTTCTCTTCATTTCTGCCATAATGTTCTTGTTATATCTTAGTGCGACAAGAATTAATTAAAGGGGTTGGGCAGAAACAGAGCTAAAGGGAAAAATCAAAGAGGAGAGACATGGGAATAACAAGGTAACATTGGCACTAGTGGTAGTAGGTGTCACCATCGTTAAAAGAGCTCCCTCATTCCTAACTCTCTTCCTAGCAATGAAGAAAGAGAAATTTATATGTACGACTCCACTTGTAGTGTGTATCTATAGCTGTCGGCGAAAAATTAAGAAAGATAATATACTCGTAGTAGCTTTAATTAAGAAATTACTTAACTAAATACCAACTCAAATTTATTCCGCTAGGTCTCATTTAAACTCTTAACATTAGTAGATCACAAATTTAAAATCAATAATACTTTTGATATAATTTCTTGATATGTAATTTCTTTTTTAAATTAAGAAATGAATATTCGAATTCGCATAAAACTTTGGATGCATTCATTCTTATATTTGAGCTTTGCTATTTTTAGTATTTATCTTCTTCTTTGCGATGTAATGGAGTAATTTGTTACAGTAGTTTCTTATTTTATTGCTATCATGATTGGAAAAGATCTCTTTAAAAAATTGGGAGTGAAAAGTTTGGTATGAAGTAGGCAGTCAACCGGCAAGCGACATCTTTGCAAGGAAGATTACTTTAAAGGGAATTCGAAAAAGAAAATTACTTTAAAGGGAAGACCTTTTTAGTGGACGAAACTGCCCCTCATAAATGAGGCTTATTGCCAATGTACCATTTCATTACCGACGTAGGATTTGGAAATAATAAATAATGGGGTATGAACGGGGCACTGGGCATGCGGAATAAGATTAGACTTTCTTTCAGGAGGCATTATTGAAAGGGACTAAATTGTAGGGATGTGAATTTGGAGGGGTAGCTTTTGTCATTACTGCAACTTTTTCCTAATTTCCACATGTTTGACTTCCTTAGTTGGAACTTGGAAAAGCAAATTCTGATCCATCAAATCTACCAAATAAACTCAAAATAATTCATCCAAAAAGAACATGGGAATACACCTTCTGTAATCAAAATTTTCCGTAAAATAAAAGAATTTCTTAATCAACATTTCCCCTTTCACTTAGTTATATGTTTCTTTAATTTTGATAAATAAATTTTATAATTTATGATCGGAAACTCTTTAAAATCTATGAAATAGAGTTGTTGAAGATTCTTTGAGTAGGAAAGCTTGCTAGGAACCAAATTCTTACAAGTGTTCTTCAAGTGTAAACAAGATTGTAACTTTGAACCGACGAATTGGCATTTTGGATAATCTTTTAGTAAAGAACCATTTATTAGTGTTTCATAAGCAATATATAAAAAGTGTGATTACGAATTCGCCTAATTCTGTAGTCTGAACTAAATTAAATACTAATAATTACTATAATTGTTGGTATTGATAATACTAGGAATTATTAAAAATTACTTAACAACAACAACAACTCAGTAAAATCTCACAAGTAGGGAATTAAAAGTTACTTAAGTAACTTATATGTTCAATTTTACATAAAAATTATATTTAACTTATGCTATTAGATTATAATAGAAAAGATATTTGTAGATATTTATTATGCTATTCAGGTCTAAATATCTTATTCATCCGTTTACTAGTTTACTTTTACGATAGAGTCACTGGGAGTAGTCACTTTATCGTATTTGAATTTGAAATCGACTATGTATTATATAAACGGAGTCTTCCAAAACCACTTTCCTAAAGAGATTAGAACATTATTTCTTTAGTATATTCAGCTAAATTGATTAACATAGAAGGGAAGATTGGAATATTTTTTATTACTTTGAAACGTTTCCTCTTTGACTGATGTTTGATGGAGTTTCTTCATATAGATACAAACCAACCCTCGTTTACATAAATAGGAAGAGACAGGAACTTTTTGTTCACTTGAGATTAGAGGCAGCATCACAAATTAGATTCCATTCTAAGAGCATAAAGCAATGTCTATCTCGTGAGTCTTTTTAGATTCCATCTTTTAACAACTCTGCATTATAACGATGTCTTTTTGCTCACGAGATTAATAGACGTTCATATTCATGTTAAGTTTTTTGTGCACGTTTCTCCTCCCAAAATAAAGTATAAGTATTTTGCACTAACAATATAACAAAATCAAATCAGTTATACGAAAATTACAAGTAAACTCTATAATAAGCAATGAGTTGTGTTTCAAAATATTTTCCCATGTACGAGTTGAGTTTGGTCAAAGTAACATTATGACTACTATACATTCAAAAAGCATTATAACCAAGCAAGAAAATAGTAAACTAGATAGAAAGCGCTATCACATAAAATGTTTCAGAATTTTCTAAAATTACATTAAAGAGCAATCCGTTACTAATAAGTTCCTAGTCTACTACGGAGTTTGAGAAAATGCCAGACCACATTGATCTAAAATGTATTTTTTCAAAATATATATGGTTTGACTTTTGAAAAATCAATATGGACAAAATATATGGTGAGGAAGGGGGTAATAGTAAAGATGTAGAGTTCTTGAACTCAGTGTCACGACCACAATTATCAAAACCCAGAACATGATGTTGTTGGTAGAAAAGTAGATCTAACTTGCACATAAAGAAAATTTTTAAGGCCTAACTAGCTAGCATTAAGGCCTGTTAATTAAGTTGATTAATTAAACAGCTCAGAAGAAAACATGATTTTCTTATGGATCAATGATCAAGAAAAATCTATTTTACTTATTGCAAGTCTTAAAATGTACTCTAAGAAGTATGTAATATAGTTGTATTTAATTTCATGCATATATATATTGCTAGAAAATGATTAAAAAAAACTCATTGAGATAATGATCCGTTGCAACTTCTTTTCATTGGTCGCGTTTACCTTCCAGTTGGTTAAAATTGAAGTTCGATAGAATTTAATCTTTTGGTACGACATGTTATTATTGTGAACTAACCACTTAGACTTAATTCAGTGCTCTCTTTCTATTTAATGCCCTCTCGATAACGGTCATACTTGGGCATAGGCATTTAAGTGAGTTATTTAACTTGTTAGCTAGATTTTTATGTAATGACTCTAATATACAGTTGAGAAAATTACCAGACAAACAAATGATAATAACAGCAAATTAACAATTAATATCAGGAAACAATTAACCGTTTAAACTCATTACAATGTAGGCACGACGCAAATAACATATATTGTACTCTATATGTTTCATGCAGTAAAAAGGTTGAAACTCCAGCTTTGCCATTCAGATGTAAGTTTTCAAAAATTATAGCTCCTGTTTGTTGGATAAGGTTGGAAGGTTGGTGGGTTGTGAACGTACATGTATGTTAAAAGTACTTGTTGTGATCATCTGGTTCTTTGATGTGATTGCCTGGTTCTGTGTACAAAGTTTGTTATCATCAAAAAGGGGAAATTTGTTGAGTATTGAAGTTTTGATGATTAACAAAGTGTGACTACTTGCTCAAAGAACCACGTCCTCAATGTAGTTGCTTAACTGTTGTGAAAAACTAGCTCCTCAGGTTAAAGGATCATCTCCTCATGATTGATATTTGTACGTATGAATAAGACAATAACTTTATCTCAAAGTTATCCATGTCCGAGTTTGATGGAAGATGGCTACTATAAGTGATAAGGGTTGTTGCTCAAGAAGATACGGATAAGTCAGTCAGAGACAAAAGTCCCAAAGTTTGTGGAATCCTTGGAACAGTAGGAGTCCTATCAAAGAGGAAACTGGCTATGAATATGACTCCTAGAAGATCCCAAGTCGTGTTTAAATAAGATTGACTTTGGACTTCTGACCTATCCTTTTACAAATCAACTAAAGTGTCAATAAATTATTTTTACTTATGTTGAGTACTTGCTTTATATTCTTCCGAGTTAGTCTAGTGAATGTGTTTTAAGAAATTGAGTTGTAATCAAACGTCATAAACAGTTAGTGAGTTGGAGTGAATATTTTATTTTACAAGTTAGAGTAACTTGTGAATCAAATAGGAGTAGTAGGAGTACTGGAGAGTATTGAATTACAGTCTTGTAATTGATACATTTTGGCTCATTATTCTAATGGAGTTGGAGTTGAAAATCCTACGTGATAGGTCGTGGTTTTTGCACCTTTTGAGCCGGGTGATTTTCCAGTAAAAATCATTGTGTTCATTGTATTATTTATTTACTTTACGCTTAAGGAATATGGTAAAGAACCAAGTTCTTTAGTAATCTATACGGGCACTCAAACTAACAATTGGTATCAGAGCAGGTTATCTCATTTATACGGCTAATACCTAGAGAGCTCTTGGAAGAAAGATGAGTGATCCACCTGGAATTAATGAAGGACAATCAACTACCAGATCACCCTTGTTCAATGGAAAATATTACAGTTGGTGGAAAGCAAGAATGGAAGATTTCTTGACAGCTGAAGACTATAAACTATGGACCATATTAAACCAATGTCCTTTGATTCCTACTAAACAAAATGCATAAAGTGAAACAGTTCCTAAGGACCCCTCCGAATTTGTGGCAGCAGATTTCAGAATGATGAAGAAGAATGCAAAGGCTAAGAAAATCCTTATATGTGGACTTGGTCCTAATGAGTACAATAGAATTTTTTTGTGCTCTAATGCGAAGTAGATATGGGATACACTCCAAACTGCTCATGAAGGAACAAATCAAGTAAAGAGATCAAGGATTGAACTTCTCATGAGAAACTATGAGCTTTTCTCCATGAAGGAGTATGAGCCCATCCAGGATATGATGACTAGGTTCACTATAATAACCAATGAACTGAAATCACTTGAAAAGGTGTTTACCTTAGAAGAGTTGGCTAGCAAAGTTCTAAGAATCCTTCGAGCTTCATGGGAATCAAAAGTCACTGCAATTCAGGAAGCCAAGGAATTGGATAAAATCTCACTTCATGAGTTGGTTGGAAACTTAAAAACTCATGAAATGAGAAAGGTAGAACTGCGCAAAGAAGAACCAAAGAAGGATAAAGCATTGGTTCTTAAAGCATATGAGGATGATGAATATGACTATGATAATCCTAATTTAGCAATGTTTGCCAAGTTTAAGAGGTTCATGAAGAATTCCAAAAGTGCATCCAAGAGAGAGACCAGTAGTAAACACAAGCAGGCCGACAAAGCTAACTATGATGGGTGCTACAAGTGTGGCAAGATAGATCCCATGGTAAAGGACTGCCCAATTTGGGAAATCGAGTGGAGGAAAGAACGAGCTGAAAAGGAGAAACGGAAGAAGATGAGAGAAAAGGGTTCCAATAAAGGAAAAATCCTAGGCAAAGGATTTACTGAAGCCATGAAGCAGGCATTCCTGGCAGCATATGAGGATAGTGGGAGTCACTACTAAAAAATCAGGTTTTAGCGATGAACAAATTATGTAGCTAAACAGAAAAATCTATCACTAATCTCATTTAGCGACAGATTAGCAACAGATTATCAAGAACTTATGCTAGCTACGAGCGTTTTAGCGACAGATTAGACGTTCATAGCTAATTTCAGTTTTTTTTTTTGTAGTGAGTGATCAAGAGGAAGAAAATGAGGATGAGGCTATAAGTCTCTATGCTGTGATTGATGAACACCAAGCTGTGAAGACAGAACCCTCAGTACAGCTTGGGATGCACATTGGAAAACCTCTTTTGTTTGATGAACACCACTATGATAAATGGAAGCTACGTATGGAAACATTTCTTCAGGCTACTAACTTTGACCTATGGGTAATTGTCATTCATGTACCAATTCTCCCAATCAAATTGGATGGTGAAGGTAACAAGTGCAACAAAAGAGAAGAAGAATACGATGAGGATGATCGTTAGCTAGTTCAGAAAAATGCTAAAGCAAAAAACTTTCTCTACAGAAGTCTGTCTAGAAACACCCTCCTCAGAGTGTCCTCTTGCATATTTGCTCATGACATATGGAGGATCATGGAAATTAACTTTGGAAATGAAAACATCGAAGTGGCTCTGATGGCGATTGAAGAATCAAAAATAGAGGAAGAAGTGATAGGAATAATGGCCATTAGTGATTCAGAAACTGAAGATGAGGCAAACCAGATAAGTATATCTGACTTGAAAGAAAATATTCATGTTATGTCCAAAAAGTAACTGATGACCATAATTGTGACCTTAATGAATGAAATGGATAAAATGAGTAATGGAAATGATCAGCTAATCAACAACCTTTATTGTGTCAAATTTGACATCAAAGAGCTTGAATCTGACAAAGCTAGTTTAGAGAAACAAGTCAAAGGCCTTAAGAACCGGGTTCTTGAACTTACTTCTAAGAATGAGAAGTCTCTTGATACACATGACAAAGGAAAAATGAGTGATCTGTAGGATAAGCTTGAAAAGGAACTAAAAATTGCTAATGATAATCTTTACGGCAAAGGGCTAAATATACCTCTCTACTTTCGAATATGGTCTAAGAATACCCCTCGTTATACTATTGGGTTATCTATACCCGTGTAGTCGTACTTTGGTTCAAATATACCCCTCATTTAAATGGAGGGACACGTGTCATCGTCCTGTTGGTCAATTCTAAATATCTCCTAATTAATTAAAAAGAATCATTACCCATACACGAAAAATAATTTTTTTTTTTGTAAAAATTGGAAAAAACTGAAATTATTTTTACTAAAAACTGGAAAAAACGAAAATATTTTTTTTTTCCAGTTTTTACAAAAAAATTGCCTTAGAAAAAACTTAAAAACAAAAGCTGAAAACCAATTTTCTAAACCAATTTTTTTGTAAAAACTGAAAAAAATTGAAATATTTTTTACTAGAAACTGAAAAACACGAAAATATTTTTTTTCCGGTTTTTACAAAAAAACTGCTTTAAAAAAGGCTGAAACATATTTTCTAAAATAATATTTTTGTAAAAACTGGAAAAAAAAAAACCTAAAAAGTAATTTTCTAATGCAATATTTTTGTAAAAACTGAAAAAATAAATATTTTTTTTTTCGATTTTTAGTTAAAAATATTTCAGTTTTTTCTAGTTTTTACTTGCTTTAGAAAATTGATTTTCAGCTTTTTGTTTTTTCAGTTTTTATTTAAACATTGTTTTAGAAAATATGTTTTAGTTTTTTCTAAGACAGTTTTTTTGTAAAAACTGGAAAAAAATATTTTCGTTTTTTCCAGTTTTTAGTAAAAATAATTTCAGTTTTTTCCAGTTTTTACAAATTTTTGTTTTTCGTGTATGGGTAATGATTCTTTTTAATTAATTAGGAGATATTTAGAATTGATCAACAGGACGATGACACATGTCCCTCCGTTTAAATGAGGGGTATATTTGAACCAAAAGTATGACTGCAGGGGTATAGATAACCCAATAGTATAACGAGGGGTATTCTTAGACCATTTTCGAAAGTAGAGGGGTATATTTGGCCATTTGCCGTAATCTTTATGATGCTGAATATAGAAATAAAGTCCTCCATGAAAACCTAGAAAGGGATAATTATGAACTCTCTAGACTAAGCAAATGGCATAGATCTTCTGATGCCTTGAATTGGCTGAATGAAAACTGTAGCCCTAACAAATCTAGAATTGGCTACAGAAAACATGTCCCTAAGTTTGACCCAAAGTATGTAGGAATTTCTGAAAATAACATGTACACTCATTATGGAAGAGTAGGACACTTTAGAGACACTTGTCCTGCCTTAATTTATGCTAAGTTTAAAAACACCTTTGGTATTGCTAAAATGTGAAGAAAGAAGAGGAGCCAAAGGTTAATCATCCTATCTATACTAAGTAGATTAAGGTTAACAAAAAAATAGCGTCTAATCCTCTCCCCTTCTGGGCAAGAAGGGATCTGATTCATCATTTTTCAAACAAAAAGGGACCCAAGCTAGTCTGGATTCCCAAAACTAACTCGTGAATTTTGGTGTAGGCTAAGGTGAGAGAAAACAATCAGGATTGGTATCTAGACAGTGGATGCTCAAGACATATGAATGGAGAAAAGAAAAACTTTCTCTCACTGACAGCCTTCCAAGAAGGGAGTGTGTCATTTGGAAATGGGAAAAAAGGCCAGATAACAGGTATTGGCAAGGTTGGTAAATCACTCTCTCATACTATAGAAGATGTGTATTATGTGGTAGGTGATTTTGGGCATATTTCTATATGTTTTAATATTACTTTACCCATATTTTAATCGCTTTTTGGTGCTTTATGGTGTTTAGAATGCCCGACATGTGTTAATTATTAGTTTTATGACTAATTGAGTTGTGTGTGATGATTTCGGGCGTTTGGAGTGCAAAAATATGAAGAAAAGATGCTCCGGCTATAGGAGAAGAGGGTGGATGCGTGGCATCCAACCTAGTAAAAAATGTATTTGGTGCACCCCTAGCAGTGAAGTCGGGCTAAGGCATCCGCATTAGCATCCGCACCTGGGCACAACAGAGATGAAGGAACAGAGGGTGGATGCGATGCTGAGAAGCTGAAGCTGAGACGAAATAGGATACGAGTTAAGCTTTTATTAGTTATTTGTTCAAATTTTAATTTTCAGTTTGCTTTGTGTTAATGCATGCTCTTCTCTTGAATGCGGAGGAATAGAAGCGCAAACAACCTCCTTCCTCTTGATCCGGAAATTGAACGAACACTTCACAGGGTGAGGAGGGAAGTCAAAGCTAGAACTAGAATAGAAAGAGAGTTGGACATCGTAGTTCAACCACAACTGCTAGAGATGGCAGTTAATGAAGAGTGACCGGTGATAGAAGCCGCTAGGCCCAATCTTGCTAATATGACCCAGGCTATTGTGAAGCCTGATATCACAGGTCATTTTGAACTCAAACAGTACATGGTCCAGCTGATTTAGTCCACAGGGCAGTATGTGGGTTTATCTCATGAAGACCCGCATCATCATATTTAGAACTTCCTGGAAATTACGGATACTTACAATTATCCGAACGTCTCTAAGTATTATGTCAGACTGACATTATTCCCCTTTTCACTGTTGGGGGAAACCAAAGAATGGTTGCAAAAAGAGCCCCCGAACTCGATCCACACTTGGGATGATCTAGCAAGAAAATTCTTAATCAAGTTTTTTCCCACTAAAAAGACAAAGTCGCCGAGGAGCCAGATTCTTGGGTTCCAACAACGGGAGGGAGAGACTCTTCGTCAAGCTTGGGAAAAATACAAGAAGCTACTCAGACACTGCACACATCATTATCAGACTGATGAGATGTTGGGTCACACTTTTGTTGATGGGTTAGACGAGACATCAAAGATGAATCTTGATTTAGCTTGTGGGGGTAGTTACATGGCAATGTCGTATAGTGAAATCCAACTCCTGCTAAACAATTTCACTGCTAATGATAATAATTGGCAAGGAGATGGGGAATCACGAAGAGCACCTAAACAGAAGGCAGCAGGTGTAATTGAGCTTGATGATTTCTCAGCCATGAGAGAAGATATAGCGAAATCAGCAAATCAGATAAATAGAATGACAATGCACCAAATGCAACAGATGCAACATGTGCAACACTTGTCGACTTGCTATGAGTTATGTGTTGAAGGTCACACGAGTGACATATGTCCCACGAATCCAGAATCCATCTATTATGTGGGGCAATAAAGCAAGGGTCCGATGAATCTGCATGCACAATATGGGAACACTTACAACCCAAACTGGAAGAATCACCCTTTCTCCTGGGGTGGAAATCAGGCGACTCAGAATCAGTATAGACCCCAAGGAAACTACAGTCAACCTCAGAAGCCACCCCAGCAAGTTAAGGAGAGTACAAATGACTTATTAAAGAAGTTGTTGCTTGACAATCAACAACTCAGGACCGATTTCAGAAATTTTGAGAGGCAAGTTGGGCAGTTAGCATCAAATCAAAATACCAGGCCTGCAGGCGCTCTTCCTAGTGATACAGAGAAGAACCCTCAAGTTAATGCAGTCACACTCAGAAACCGGAGGAAATTGGAAGAAGAGAAAAGATAAGCCTACACCTGAGGGGGGGTTGATTTCTAAGGCAACACCCGAGTCAAAGAAAGATGATGCAAGTTCAGAGCCAGTGAGTGCTGCAAGGCCACCGTCACCTTTCGCCCAAAGGTTACAGAAGAAGATTGATGATCGCATGTTTAACAAATTTCTCTCTATGTTGAGCCACGTTCAATTAAATATTCCATTGGTGGATGTACTCCGTGGAATTCAAAAATATGCTAAGTACATCAAAGATATAGTGGCTCACAAGAGGAGATTGGCTAAATTCGAGACAGTTGCACTTACTGAGGAGTGCACTTCGAGAGTCAAAAACAAGCTTCCTCAAAAGCTTAAGGACCCTGGCAACTTCACTATCCCTGTGCGGATTGGTAATATTGATGTGAAACGTGCTCTTTGTGATTTGGGGGCGAGCATAAATCTAATGTCCTTGTCCTTGTTCAAGAAATTGGGTCTGGGAGCTCCAAGACCAACCACTATGATGTTGCAACTAGCTGATAAATCCATAGCTTACCCTGAAGGAGTGATTGAAGATGTGTTGTTGCAAATTGAGAAATTCATCTTCCCAGCGGACTTCATTATCCTAGATTATGAGGCTGATGAACAAGTCCCAATCATATTAGGATGACCTCTCTTGGCTACAAGTGATGCAATTATTAAAGTAAGAGAGGGAAAAATGATTATGAGGGTGGACAACGAGGAAGCTATTTTCAATGTTTACAAGGCGATTCAACTTCCCCGCCATTATGAGGAGCTCTCTATGATATCTGTTATGGAGGTGGATGAGAAACTGATAGATCAGAGTGTATATCTAGACGATTCTTTAGAGAAAGCACTTAAATTGTTCGATAGCTTGGATATTGATGATGAGGTTGAGAAGATGATGCATATACTAGATGCATCATATGTCTACATGCAAGGATTAAACCCCTTTGAGCCCTTAAATAGGCTGAGTGGGCCTCCGCCAAAGCCGCAGATTAAAGAGGCTCCAAAATTGTAACTTAAACCCTTGCCCTCTCACCTTCAATATGCTTATTTGGGTGGTTCTGACACTCTACCTATTATTTTTTCCTCTGACTTGTCTAAATTACAGGAAGAAAAGCTGTTAAAAGTACTGCATGAGCACAAGCAATCTATTGGGTGGACGATGTCTGACATTAGAGGCATTAGTCCAATCTTCTGCATGCATAAAATCCTCATGAAGGACGGACACAAGCCAAGTGTAGAGCACCAGCACCGCCTAAATCCAATCATGAAAGAGATGGTAAGAAAAGAAGTGATTAAGTGGCTCGATGCAGGTATTATATTTCCAATCTCTGATAGCAAATAGGTAAGCCCCGTCCAATATATGCATAAGAAGGGGGGATGACTGTAGTGGTTAATGAAAATAATGACTTGATTCCCACAAGTACTGTGACATGGTGGATAATTTGTAGATTATAGAAAATTAAACAATGCCACCCGCAAGGACCACTTTCCCCTCTCCTTTATTGACCAAATGCTTGATAGACTAGCTGGACAGGAATACTATTATTTCTTGGATGGCTATTCGGGGTATAATCAGATTGTTATAACCCTAGAGAACCAAGAGAAGACCACATTTATGTGTCCCTATGGCACGTATATGTTCAAGAGAATGTCATTTGGTCTTTGTAATGCACCTGCGACTTTTCAAAGGTGTATGATGGCTATTTTTACTGACATGGTTGAAAGAGTTTTAGAAGTGTTCATGGATAATTTTTCTGTGTTTGGGTGTTCTTTTGATAATTATTTAATGAACCTTGATAAATTATTTGCTAGGTGTGAAGAGATAAACTTGGTGCTAAACTGGGGAAAATGACATTTCATGGTACGCGAAGGTATAATCTTGGGGCACAAGGTGTCCAAAAATGGTTTGCAGGTGGACAAGGCAAAGGTGGAGGCGGTTGAAAAATTGCCCCCACCAACATCCGTTAAGGGCATTCGTAGTTTCTTGGGCCATGCAGGTTTTTATCGTCGTTTCATTAAAGATTTTTCAAAAATTTCTTCTCCTCTGTGCAGGCTTCTTGAGAAAGATATCCCCTTCAAATTTGATGATTCTTGTTTGAGAGCATTTGAAGAGCTGAAGAACAAATTGGTGATTGTGCCAATTATCCTTGCCCCGGACTCGGCGCAGCCATTTGAGTTGATGTGCGATGCAAGTGACGTCACAATAGGAGCTGTTTTGGGGCAAAGGAGGGATAAAAATTTTCACTTCATTTACTACGCGAGCAAAACTCTGAATCCAGCCTAGATGAACTATATTGTTACTGATAAAGAATTGCTTGCAGTAGTGTGGGCGTTTGACAAGTTTAGATCTTATCTAGTGGGAACCAAAGTCATCGTCTACACCGATCATTTAGCTATAAGTTATTTGTTTGAAAAGAGAGACGCCAAGCTGAGGCTGATTCATTGGGTCCTCCTTTTTCAAGAATTTGACTTAGAGATCCGAGATCGAAAAGGAACAGAGAATCAAGTGGCTGATCACTTGTCCATATTAGAAAATCGGAACGATGTGGCTGAGGGAGGTTCGATTAAGGAAACATTTCCGGATGAGCAGTTATTGGCAATCACCTCAAGTGAAGCCCTGTGGTATGCAGACTACGTGAATTTTATTACAAGTGGGGTGACGCCACCAGAATTGACACCTGATAATAGAAGAATATTTCTATATGATGTGAGGCTCTACTTGTGGGATGAGCCATTCCTGTATAAGCAGTGTGCAGATTAGTTAGTACGAATCCTGAGGATGAGATGAATGCAATCTTTCATGACTATCACGCGTCTCCATATGGAGGTCATCACGGTAGGGATAGAACCGCCCAAAAAGTGTTGCAATCGGGTTTCTATTGCCCAAAATTGTTTAGGGATGCACACGCCTTTTGTTAAACAGTGTGACAAGTGCCAAAGAACCGAAACAATCACGAAGAAGCACGAGATGCCTTTGCAAAACATTCTGGCAGTAGAGATCTTTGATGATTGGGGGATTGATTTCATGGGACCGTTCTCGTACTCTAATGGTCACAGATACATCTTGTTGGCGGTCGACTATGTGTCTAAGTGGGTGGAGGCCATTTTTCTTCCTACTAATGACGCAAAGGTTGTGGTAAACTTTGTAAAAACACATCTTCACACGCTTTGGGACTCCAAGGGTGCTGATAAGTGCCAGAGGAACTCACTTCTGTAACAAGTTGTTGAACGACGTTCTAGAAAAGTATGGAGTTAAGCACAAGGTTTCCACCACCTATCATCCCCAAATGATTGGTCAAGTGGAAGTGTCAAACAGAGAGGTGAAGCAAATTCTGGAAAAAACGGTGAGTGGAAATAGGAAGGACTGGGCCATAAAGCTTGACGATGCATTATGGGCTTATCGAACTGCATACAAGACTTCCATTGGAACATCTCCGTATAAGTTGGTTTATGGGAAGGCATGCCACTTGCCCGTCGAGCTTGAACACAAAGCCTATTAGGCGATTAAAAAGATAAATATGGATATGGACTTAACCGGAGAGAAGAGGTTGCTACAGCTCAATGATCTTGATGAGTTTCAATTGCATGCGTACGAAAATGCCAAGTTGTATAAAGAAAAGACCAAGAGGTGGCATGATAAGCAGATCCAACATCGCGAGTTTGATCCAGGTCAAGAAGTTCTCTTGTTTAATTAGAGGTCGTAGCTTTTCCCCAGAAAGCTTAAATCTCGATGGGTGGGTCCTTTTGAAGTGGTTAGTGTGAAGCATCATGGAGTGGTGGAATTGTGTGATACGAGTTCCAGTGCGACATTCTTGGTAAATGGGCAGAGAGTAAAACACTATTGGGGTGATGACATTGCACGTCACAAGACCTCAATGGACTTGGCCGATGCGTGAAGAACGTATTGCGTCGTGCCGCGACGTTAAATCATGTGCTTCTTGGGAGGCAACCCAAGCATTTTCTTTTGTTTTTTGTAGTTTGTTCATTTTTCCAGTTCGTTTTGTATTTTTGATTTATTTTTGGGAGTTCGTTAATTTTTTTTTGTAGGAATTAATTCTTGCATGTATTTATCAACAAAAAAAGACTAAAGGCATGGGAAAACAGGGTGGATGCGTCGCATCCCCCTTAGCGTCCAAAAAATTAAAGGCCAACTGCACAAGGCAGTGAAGAGCTGCCATAGCGTCCACAGCCGCATTCGTAAAATTTCAAAGAAATCAGCTGGGACGCGTCGCATCCAAGCTAGCACACAAAATGTAAGTGTTATATTGTTATTACACTTCACAAGTCTTAAAATCCCAACTCCTTCTCCCACCCATTTCCTCTCAACCCAAACATAACCTCCTCTCACTGTTGCTGCGCGATTTGATCAAGCATTCAGGTATGTGCTTCGTCTTCCTCTCTCCCTCAACTATCATCTCTTCTTGTTCCTCTAAGTAGCAATAGAATTCACACCCCCAAGTCTCCCACGTTAGGTTAAATTAGATTGATCTTCCCTCATGAAACTAAGAAGGGAAATTGGAAAATTTTGAGGCATTGCTAGCTGCCTCTGATTGGTTGTGATGTTTGATGATGACAAACTATAATTCCCGTCGTCTACTAAATTTTGGAAGGGTATTTTAATTGCCCAACTATTAGAAAGTACTAGGCAAAACTGTAGCACTCCACATGTTTGACAAAATGCCTGAGAGGTAAATTTAGGTGCTGACGAAGTTTGAGTAACCGAGCGACACTTGTATATGCTAATGAACAAGTGTGGGGTCGTTTGACTGATTGTGTACAACCTTGTCGGAATGTTTCGATCCTGTGGTAGATTGTCCTAATAAGCTGAACATCTGGCATATGCTTGACTGCTTGTATTGTAAAGTGTTACTTCAATTTGAATTATGTGCGCTCTATGCGTATTGGTATGTCTTGATTTTAATTGGGGGGTTGCTAGAAGTTTATGATGATATAGCTGAGTAAATTCAAAGTGAGCTATTGTAGGTAATCGAACATGCCTTAAGAAACACTTGAATTTATCTCTCATTGCGCATAATGATGTCTATAAGTGCATTGCTCACTCGTGTACTACCAGTTAATTGATTCCTGTTGAAAGCCATGGGCTATGTTTGAATGAAGTGTTGAATGGCATAAGCGTGCGGACGATTAGAAGTGCACACTCTTGCACAGCTGCTTCACATATGAAACTTCAATGTTCTGCACACTAATTGTTGACTTTGCTTTGCAGGTACATATTATCCTAATGGTGGCAATGAGCAAAACGTCCAAACAACAAGAAAGAGATAATGACAGGCAACCGCCTAAAAAGCCTACTGGAAAAGCGACAGGTGCTCCAAACCCACAGAACAAAAGAAAGTGGACTGAGAGAGCAAAGGCACCGCCGACTAGGCAGTTAATTGATGAATCGGAGCAAGAATAGGAGGAACCATTAATGAGGAGGACTGTGAAAAGCGGTACCACAAAAACATCAGCAAATCCGCCAAGCAAGGGGATAGAGTTTAGAGAACTGGTACTGCACCAGACCAAATCCACCAAGCAGATTGATCCGAAAGATAAAGGGAAGCAGAAGACTACCTCATAATCTAAGTCCAAGTCTGATTCGGACTATGAGCTCACAAATGTCAACATGAGCAACAAAGATGATGGTGAACCAATTGACCGAGCTTCTTGGGAGAAGAATTTTGTTAGTGAAAAGGCATTCCCAGCTTATGAGAAAGATCCTGGATTCAAAGAAATATATTCCAGAAAATCCAATCAACATTGTAGCACTGAAGAAAAATTATCCAGATCTTCTGAAATCAATTTGAGAGGTGAAACAATGGGGATCTATTGTTACACCCTATATTTTCGTACGTAAAAGTGTGTCGTGAGCAAACTAATGTAGGACAAAAAATGAGATCATCTTTTAAAATATATAAAGTAAGTTAATCATGTAACCTCAGAGGTTACAAATATTGAAGATCATGAACAACAAGTACAAAGAGGGTTGGAAGGTTCATAAGCTAAAGGAATTGAAGAAAATAATATTTCGTCGAAAGTCGACAAGTTGGGAATGTTATAACATGTACTTTTGGGGTGAGACTAGGGTTCTTAACATGATAAGGAGGTTATGTTATGAGTTATATAAGTTGTATGATAGTCGTGTGTTATGTTTTGAAGTCAAGCGAGTGGTGGAACAAAAGTCGATGAAAGTCATCACAAGTAACGTTCATAAGTTTTACTGAAACTTTGGGTCTAATGTAACTGCGATTTTATTCTAATATACTTAGTGGGGAGTTCCACCCATCAAATTGGAGATCTATGAGTCTATTTTCTAACGCATTAAACCGTTTGTCAATACGATATTGGAGTAGAGAGATATGGGCATGTTTGCGAGACTGCGCACACTGTCACCTACTTGCTTAAATGAGAGTCCAAAAGTGGGCCAGTTCGGGTCATCCAAAGAAGAATTTTTAAAGGCCTATCTCCTTTATATATTAGACTGATAATAAGGCATAGTAACCAGATATAAGCTCTGCAAAAATCCTCCCAAAAATTGCCCACAAACCCTAATTAACCACGTTTGCTCCTCCTATAGTCCCTGGGTCTCCATCCACCATGCCCACTGAGACCGTCGTGTCGCATGCTACAGACTCAGCTCCACCTGGTGATGATAGGACTGTGACCGATCCCCCTATTTGTGAGGATGTTATTGATATGCCAGAGGAGGACATGATAGATGACGTGGATGCTTCGAGTACTCACTCGGTTGTTTCCACTGTCTCTGATGCTCCTCCACAGACCATGGAGGAGCCCTCCACCTAGACTTCAAGGAGTTTCCTCTCACCCTACTCTACTTAATTTGTGTACATTGGGAGTAACGCACGGTTCTAAGTGTGGGGTGGGGGTTATTCATTTTTTGTGTGTGGATGAATGTACTTAACTATTACAATATTTGTTGCTTTTGATACTTTTGGGGTGTAATATTCACTGAATTAATGGCCTGTAATAGTTAGTAAATTCGTTTATAAGTAGTAACTCTCAGACTCTTAGTGTGTCTATTGGTAGATAGATTCAAAAAAAATGAAAAATAAAATAAAGGACTTTTCCCAATGACGGACTACCTGGACAGTTCTCTCGAGGGATTAAGGTCCTTGAAAAAAATACAAAAATATTTTCATTTGATTCTAGGAAGTAGTGTTAGTAATAGGAAATTGACAGAAAAATAAAGAAAAGCACAAAAACATTTTATTTACTTTGAGTAGTTAGTTTAAAGTTTAATCTATTAGGCAATTATCCCCCTTGGTTTTTCTTTGGCCATCGATTCTTTTTCAAGGGATAAATTTTTGAACTGGGTATTAGTTTTTATTTTTAGAGTAGTGTAGGATATAAAGACTTAGACTAAATTTAGCACATTCAATGACTTGTTTGATACCAACAGAGTTAGACATGAACATGTGGATTATAACTTTCTCCATGAGTTTTTGAGAACTATTTTTGCTTTGAAAAGTAGAATAGTTTTTTTGTGACGCTTAGGCTCATTTTCTTGACTCCTGTACTAATTGTTGTGCCTTGTGCATTAAATTTGTGGCTTAACTCTGTACTTTCTTTGATTGAAAGTTGGAATGTAGTCATCCTAATTGAATCATGTACCATTGTGTGGTGAGATTTTTGTATAGTTCCATGTAGTACATTTGTGTCTAGAATTTGCCCTGCATATGAGTTGAAGCGAAATCTTAGGTATTGCTCGGTTTGAAATATGATTTTAGGCCTTCTTTGATTCTTTTGAAATTGTAATGCTACCACAAATAAAATCATCCCTAGTTAAACATTTTGAGCATGTAGATATTTTATTTGGCACACACAGTACGAGCCTATAACCTTTTGTTCTTAATTAAAATTTTTGATCCTTGTACCTCCTAAGGCACTTTAATTGTGAAATGAGCGCTAAAAGAAATAAGGAGGGGATTTGGGTGGCTTTCGAGCGGAACCAACGAAAGAGAGAAATGTGCACTTATTTTGTAAAATAATATACCACTAGCGAAAATTAAAAATAGAAAAAAAAAGAAGAGGAAACTCTAGGAAAAAAAGAAGAAGAAAAAAATAGATGAATGAATTGTTATCTTGTTCTTGCTAGTGGGATGTAAATTGAGGTAGTGTTTAAAGAAAGAGGGAATGTTTTGGGGGTGATATTGTTGTGAAATTGAAGTGGGGTTGAATAAAGTTGCGCTTGAAGTGATTACTTGACGTGTTAAAGTGCTTAGGAGGGTTAACCACTATTTTCTATATCTATCCTACCCGTTCCTTAGCCCACGTTACAACCACGATAAAGTCCTAATTGATTTTAGACTGAGCGGGCCTACATTAGTAGAGATTTACATAACGGGCAAGCCTATGGTACCTTTTGTGCGCATGTGAACTTCTTTGAGAGGGTGAGGGGGTTCTTCTATTGTTGGAAGTCCTTAAATTACGTTCAAATTTTATTTGAGTATGTGGACTATCTCTCTTTGTTTTGTGGTGAGGGCACATGTTTCATGATAGATAGGTGACTTTATTAAGCTCTTCAGTCAAAGTGAGTAAGTTGGCCCGAAAGTAGTTATGCTAGGGAGTCAGTTTCTTAGGTTGAGATGTCCCGAAGTTGCTATTTGATTATTTTGAACTGTTCACTATTGTGTTGAGTATGTTTTTTAACATGGGGAAGAAAGTCCTATGTTTTTTAACATGGGGAAGAAAGTCCTAGAATGCATGTGCAAAGGGCTAATTGTTGGTATCAACCAAAGTCATAAGTGCTTGAGCTTAATTGAAATGTGTGTCTTGATAGTGATAAGCTTAATTTTGTTCGATATATTGTAGGTTGATTATACTTTGCTCGAGGACGAACAAAGGTTTAAGTGTGGGGAGGTGATGTTGGACATATTTCTATATGTTTTAATATAACTTTACCCATGTTTTAATCGTTTTTTAGTGATATTTGGTGTTTAGAATGCCCAATATGTGTTAATTATTGGTTTTATGACTAATTGAATTGTATGTAATAATTTAGGGTGTATGGAGTGCGAAAATATGAAGAAAAGGTGCTCCAGCTAGAGGAGAAGAGAGTGGATGCGTCGCATCCAACCTAGGAAAAAAATGTATTTGGTGCACCCCTAGCAGTGAAGTCGGGATAAGGCATACGCCTTAGCATCCGCACCTAGGCACAACAGATATGAAGGAACAGAGGGTGGATGCTGTCACGACCCAAAACTAACCCCTGTCGTGATAGCGCCTATCATGGAACTAGGCAAGCTAACTCATTTCCAAAACAAACCGATATTTTTAATTTAAAGATAATTTTAAGGTTATTTAACATAAACCTTCATTTAAAGAGTTCAAATCAAAGAAAAATAGAAGTGCGGAAAAGAAAAGCCCGACATCGGGGTGTCACTAGTCATGAGCATCTTCTACAATCTGTCTAACAATATCAAGGCTAACTCGGCCTGGAAAATAGCTAAATACAACTAGAGGAAGATAAGAGGGAGAAGAGAATGGGCTGCGATCGCCAAACAGCTACCTTGCTAACTCCAAGAAAATCTGCAACCAGAACATTCAATAACCGCTACCGTGTCCAGCTACACCTGGATCTGCACACAAGGTGCAGGGAGTAACGTGAGTATGCCAACTCAGTAAGTAACCACAATAAATAAAGACTGAGCAGTAGTGACGAGTAATAAGGCATATAATATTCATATCAAGAAATCTCAGTAAAATACCACATGCTTTTAAAAATCAGGATTTGGATCAAATTATCTAGTTTAAACCTAGTTCCAGTAAAAATCATTTAAAGACATTTTTCCAACAGTTTTTCAAACAAAGGCTCAATGCAAAGGTGAGCAAAAATGATGAAATCATAAACAGCCCCTCGAGCAAAACATCACTCATATACAGCCCCTCGGGCAAACCTCACAGTCACTCGTGCCACTTGGGCATACCTCACAATCACTCATGCCTCCCAGTCACTCGGCACTCGGCACTCGCACTCAGTAGGTACCTGCGCTCACTGGGGGTATGTACAGACTCCAGAGGGGCTCCTTCAGCCCAAGCGCTATAATCTGCATGGACAACTCACGTGCGATAATAATAAAGTATGATGTAGGCGGGCAGCCCCGATCCACACTCATCCTCACAAATCAGGCCCTCGGCGTCACTCAGTCATAAAGTATGCTGCAGGCGGGCAGCCCCGATCCACACTCATCCTCACAAATCAGGCCCTCGGCCTCACTCAATCATAAAGTATGCTGCAGGCGGGCAGCCCCGATCCACACTCATCCTCACAAATCAGGCCCTCGGGCATTTCAGTAAAATAGGGCATTCGGCCCAAAATATTTATATGCATCAAAATAGAGTCATAAAACTGAGTTATGTGGTAAACAAATATAAACATGACTGAGTATAGATTTTCAATCGAAAACAGTGAGAGGATGGTAAGAAACAGCCCCTAAGGGTCCAAACAGCATTGGCGCAAGGCCCAAACAAGGCATTCAGTCCAATTTACAGAAATTCTTTCTAAAACATATAAGTATCAAATGGTTTCAACAAAGTATGCAACTTTACAGTTGCTACGGGGCGGACCAAGTCACAAATCCCCAACAGTGCACGCCCACAAGCCCGTCACCTAGCATGTGCGTCACTTCAAAATAATAGAATGATACGAAATCCGGGGTTTCATACCCTCACGACTAGATTTACAATCGTTACTTACCTCAAATCGGTCAAATCTCTATCCCGCAATGATCTTGCCTCTGGACTCGGCCTCCAAATGCTCCGAATCTATTCACAATTAGTACAATACCATCAATACGCGCTAATGGAATGAATTCCACAAGAAAAAAATACAAAATTAGACCAAAATCCGAAATTGGCTCAAAATTCGCATGTGGGGCCCACGTCTCGGAACCCGACAAAAGTTACAAAATCCGAAAGCCCATTCAATCACGAGTCTACCCATACCAATTTTACCAAAATCCGACCTCAACTCGACCCTCAAATCTACAAATCTTATTTCTAAGTTCCAATCTACGATTTACACTTCAAAATCATGTAATCTAGTCCGATTATTCGATGATAATTCAATATTATGGAGTAGAAATGATCACAATGGACTTACCTCAAGTTTTTCTTGAAAATATATCAAAACATCGCCTCTCCTCAAGCTCCAATTTGTCAAAAATGGTAAATGGGACGAAATCCCCGTTTTTACAATTCTGCCCAAACATCTTCGGTTCTGCCTTGATCTTGGCCTTCGATTGAGATCCTCGATTCTGGTCCTCGGTCCTGGCCCTCGATCCTGGTTCTCGATCCTAGTTCTCGATCCTGGCCCTCGATTATGTCTTCGACCCGACCTTCGACCGTGACCCTCGACCCTGGGCTCGATCATGCCTTCGATCATGGCCCTCGACTCTAGGCTCGATCATGCCTTCGATCGTGGCCCTCGACCCTGAGCTCGATCTGGGCTCGATTTCTGGGCAGAAGCAATTTCCAACAGAAGGAAATTGCAGCAGCTATTCTAGTTCAATTATTGATCCGTTAACCATCCCAAACTCACCCGAGGCCCTCGGGACCTCAACTAAATATACCAACAAGTCCTAAAACGTCATATGAACTTAGTCGAATCCTCAATCACCTCAAACAACGATAAAACCATGAATTACACCCCAATTCAAGCCTAATGAACTTTGAAATTTCTAATTTCTACAAACAATTCCGGAACCTATCAAATCACGTCCGATTGACCTCAAATTTTGCACACAAGTCCTAAATGACATGACAGAGGTATTTCAATTTCAGAATCGGATTCTGACCCTGATATCAAAAAGTCAACCCCCCGGTCAAATTTCTCAAAAATAAAACTTTCGACATTTCAAGCCTAATTCCTCTACGGACTCCCAAATAATATTCCGGACACGCTCCTAAGCCCAAAATCACCATACGGAGCTATTGGAATCATCAAAATTTAAATCCGAGGTCGTTTACATATAGGTCCATATCCGGTCCACTTTTCTAACTTAAAATTTTCAATTATGAGACTAAGTGTCTCATTTCACTCCGAGTTCCTTCCGGATTCGAACCAACTAACCCGGTATAACATAATATAGCTGAATAACACAAAAAGAAGTAGGAATGGGGAAAATAGGGTTATAACTCTCGAAACGACCGATCAGGTCGTTACATCCTCCCCCACTTAAACATACGTTCGTCCTCGAACGTGCCCAGAGTTGTTCCAAAAGCCATCAAATCGTTGTGTAGCTTTCACATGCACATACCCGGGGGTGATCCCACATCACCCTATCCCATACAGGTCCGATAGCACAGCATAACTAAAATTTCGCAATTCAACCTAGCCTACAAGCCTTCGAATCAAATTTCCAACATCCAAAATTTCCTATAAGATGAAAAGTTTGCATATACATACCGTATAAGTCTGAACAATCTGTACCAAAAGCTGTAACCATAACTCAAATACTCAAATACTCAAATTCAAATACAGCATAGCTCGAATGCTCGAAGTAATAATTTCAAATTACAGTATCAACTCAAATCAATCTAGTGCCAGTAATAAACCTCATATCAACCAAACCCTCATTCTAAAACCTTCGTACAATGCCGATGATGAAAGAAACATACCGAATTCATAACCATTCATTAGACCATCAGGCCATGGAGCTCTCGTTCCTTCTACAAGAACTATAACTAATTTCAAAGCTGACTTCCGATATTATCCTCCTAATTATACTACAATCAAATCTGATAGCATCCATTCTAGGCCCAATGACCTCATCTCCTCCAACACGACCACTCTAGTGACATGACACATCAATACAATTTAAATCCACAACCCGTGCAATTCGTGCACCAGATAGCAACATTCCAAATGTACCCAATCGTAATAATGACCCAAACAGGAGAGCTGTTCCGCAAGCTCGACGAGTACCACCCCGACGCAATTCTAATAACCCATCACACACCGCAGAACCATAACTTATGAATCTTACACAAGGGATCATATTTCCATATAACTCTGCTACAATACGCGACCCTATCCAAATACTGGTCCATATGAAACACCTCAAGACACCCTGCTAAAATCAATAACCATGCGCAATTCGACATCAAGTACCCAAAGTACATTACTATAACCGCAGAGAAGCAAATGACACCATGCCACATAAAATCCGAAAGAACGTGACCAATACGTCATCAACCAAGCAATATCCAATACTATTCTCGCTCAAATTCCGCTATAAGGCCATAATAGAACCGCACCATATGTGCATATAACCAACGAATCACAACTCTTCGTAGCATAGAAGAGTAACTCACAAATCATTCCAGAACATGAATAAGCTTCACATCAACCGAATGGCACATCCTTCAACAATAGCAGTGTGAAGCCAATCAATCCGGCTCGGTATAGAATACACATCCTAATTGGGCCTACCAATGGGCCCCGAATCAACTATGGTCAGCCACCAATAGATAAACAACCTCTGAATGTCCACAATGACGGAATCATAATACCTTCTATCATCTGGCTAGCTCCGGCCACAACTTCACAGTCCACAACCATGAAACAATCTGCTCATGAGAACTCCCAATCTCCAATTCCATAGAACACATGAATCACCATATTTGATTCCACCTCCACTGCCTGAATGCCTAACACCTCTCTCATACACAATCATCCCACGAGAAATACTTAAAATTCTTCAGTGCCACCTCGCAAAAATTTGAATATCAATAGTCGATCAACCAGGAGAGTGCCGCAATACCAGCGAAGTGCCCATAAATCAAAACACACTGCCCCTTCTGAAATGTACACTCTCATCAAGCTATACCAGATAGTAATATCATTTACCTAGTCACCGAAAACTGTTCATGCTGCCTAAGAATTTATGACTTTCCCTTCAAAACTGAACTGTGACCTTGTACATGTAAATCCTATTCCCGCACAACACACCATATCTATTATGTCATAGTGTGAAAAACATAAGAATTCCATTATCAACTCTGAGTCACTAGCAAATTACATACCTTATTAGTGAGAAACCTCTTTCTTGTTTCTTTCTAGGAGGAAATCATAACACACAATATATTCCGTACATCGGTAGAAAGTATCCGGTTCAAACCATGGTAGAACCCATCCTGAACACTTTGAAATCCATTCGCACATAACCAAGTTATCTGAACTGAATTCCTCTAACTCCACCAAGCCACACAAGTTGTCAAATTCGAGAGCATTGCAATGAAACACCTGTAGATACTAGCCACATCATAAGTACCTAAAGAACCGATCATACCCATTATTGCGCTAACCCAACCTACTACCAAGCTGTCCTATTTCTCCAATTTCTTTCTATATTGCCTTCAAATTGCTACTTTTTCCTTGTTAGAACACTACTATCCTTAACTAAAACTTATCCCACGAACTCTAGCATAGAATCACGCCGCCCTAAGGCTTATAAGCCGCCGAATTCCCTTTTTATGTATTCCAAAGGTTCCACAACCAAAAAAAATGCTTACTCCGAAGAGACTTTATAGGAACCTAAAACCGTTTCCTTCACCTTCTTGATACTGAAATGCATAATTCACAATGATATGAGATGCCACGAGTCTCAACACCGTTCAATGCAACTCCCAGTTTTCTAGCCATATTTATAAATCTTGAATCCATTGTAACCATTCTCGAAATAACCGACCAAACGGACCGAAATGACATGTGCCCTATTAGCATATCAACTCCCAAGGGAATAAAGAGTAACCCTCACTCCTACGCAACCGAGCAAATTCCCGCTCCATTTACACTACATTCTCTGTGAATAAACACCTAATTTTTTTTTGTGTAATACAACTTGTGTCCAGAAATTCCTTTACCCGAGTCATCCTCGATCTCGACCTCTGCAAGTCATAACTGATTCACCGGTATACCCCAAACCGAAACTAATACGACCCATAACCGTGCAATCAACTCATCGATGGCAGACTCCCCCACTTAGCCTTAAGCTGCAATTATATAAAATTAGAACCCGTAAGGATTTCTCCTTCTCAATTATCAAGGTCTCACACCGTTAACCTGTCATACTTCTCGAAGTCTTTTATTAAGCCTTTCATGAACATTTTGAATCTCCTGCCAAAATTACACACGCGACCTCCTACCGGGTAGCTAGTAATATTCCTCACAAAAGCTTCATCAACATCACGCCACCGCTAGCTGCACACAGGAGATAACCCACATGTGGAATTCCTTACCGACATCTCCCAATGACACTACACTGAGTGCAACAAAAATGAAATTCGTAAATTCCCTTGAGTTCATGCTCGCCCACCATTTATATAAGTCTGCACTCTCCCTATTGACATCAACTGTACGTCAACAATACCTTCCGTACTCAAGTCATATTGCACCTGACACAATAATCAGATCTTCACGCCTCTATTCATTTCAAACACACTCCTTTCTGCCATATTCAATTTAAAGTATGCAGAGTATGCAGGCTGATTCACATTTTAACATGATTCCAAACCATTCTACACTTTCTCAAGGCGCACGACTACCCTACTAGTGAATTCATATGCTAATCCACCACTCTTACTTCGGTTAAACCATCTCCTTTAAGAAACTTCTCAACCTCTACTTCTCCTACTTGACTTGCTAGTACTTCAACCACCGCGAACACTTCCCGCCATGTCTTCCCTCATACTTTGCTACCCAACTGCTGCATCAAATCGAAATGTATTTCTGTCGCACCTGAACCAATAACATGTTACCGACTCTAAGTCTCTTCAAAGATTATCTTTCCCGAGCCATCAACATCAAAATACCCATTCGCAACCACCATTACTACACAACCACTTACTCTTCTTGAGTTCAAACTTATTGACAGACATGAGAATTTAATTTGCCCCAAAATTTAACAACGTGAAAGATCCTTCAAAACATTCACACTCGAGACGGTATGTCACATCAAAACAAAAATCAGTCACCCAATGGCCTTCCTTTACATTCAAAGAAAACGCTTCTCGTCACATTCACATAGTCTTAACAGTTCCAGCAGTTACGTCATACTCACCACAAAACCATTCCACTACTCATCGAGCCACAATTCCACTCGTAGGAACATTATCGAACATATGAGTCCAAATGTATAGGTTACAACTGAAGCTACCGAGCCAAAACTACGGTTTAAACCTGGCCTCAAGTCCTCCAGACTAACCCATCACCAAAACACATAATACACATCTCGAACCTCATTCATAGAATCACAAACCGGCAATGCACAACAGATACCGAGCGCTCATGTGCGCATACGAGATGCGTGGAAGGAATTCAAAGAGTTATGTCTCAAGCTGAATCATTTTCGCATGATAGAATACAAGAAAGTGAAATTTTCCTAAGGGTTCTGCAGCCTCTAGAAGATAAATACAGACGTCTCCATACTGATCCGCAAGACTCTACTAAACCCGCTCATGATTCGGGAGACCTATGTAACCTAGGCTCTGATACCAATCTGTCACGACCCAAAACTAACCCCTGTCGTGATGGCGCCTATCATGGAACTAGGCAAGCCGACTCATTTCCAAAACAAACCGATATTTTCAATTTAAAGATAATTTTAAGGTTATTTAACATAAACCTTCATTTAAAGAGTTCAAATCAAAGAAAAATAGAACTGCGGAAAAGAAAAGCCCGACATCGGGGTGTCACTAGTCATGAGCATCTTCTACAATCTGTCTAACAATATCAAGGCTAACTCAGCCTGGAAAAATAGCTAAATACAACTAGAGGAAGATAAGAGGGAGAAGAGCAGGGGCTGCGATCGCCAAACAGCTACCTTGCTATCTCTAAGAAAATTTACAACCAGAACATTCAATAACCGCTACCGTGTCAAGCTACATCGGGATCTGCACACAAGGTGCAGGGAGTAACGTGAGTACGCCAACCCAGTAAGTAACCACAATAAATAAAGACTGAGCAGTAGTGACGAGCAATAAGGCATATAACATTCATATCAAGAAATCTCAGTAAAATACCACATGCTTTTAAAAATCAAGATTTGGATCAAATTATCTAGTTTAAACCGAGTTCCAGTAAAAATCATTTAAAGACATTTTTCCAACAGTTTTTCAAACAAAGGCTCAATGCAAAGGTGAGCAAAAATGATGAAATCATAAACAGCCCCTCGAGCAAAACATCACTCATATATAGCCCCTCGGGCAAACCTCACAGTCACTCATGCCACTCGGGCATACCTCACAATCACTCATGCCTCCCAGTCACTCGGCACTCGGCACTCGGACTCAGTAGGTACCTGCGCTCACTCGGGGTGTGTACAGACTCCGGAGGGGCCCCTTCAGCCCAAGCGCTATAATCTGCACGGACAACTCACGTGCGATAATAATAAAGTATGTTGCAGGTGGGCAGCCCCGATCCACACTCATCCTCACAAATCAGGCCCTCAGCCTCACTCAATCATAAAGTATGCTGCAGGTGGGCAGCCCCGATCCACACTCATCCTCACAAATCAGGCCCTCGGGCATTTCAGTAAAATAGGGCATTTGGCCCAAAACATTTATATGCATCAAAATAGAGTCATATAACTGAGTTATGCAGTAAACAAATATAAACTTGACTGAGTATAGATTTTCAATCGAAAATAGTGAGAGGATGGTAAGAAACAGCCCCTAAGGGTCCAAACAGCATTGGCGCAAGGCCCAAACATGGCATTCAGCCCAATTTACAGAAATTCTTTCTAAAACATATAAGTATCAAATGGTTTCAACAAAGTATGCAACTTTACAGTTGCTACGGGGCAGACCAAGTCACAAATCCCCAACAATGCACGCCCACACGCCCGTCACCTAGCATGTGCGTCACTTCAAAATAATAGAATGATACAAAATCCGGGATTTCATACCCTCAGGACTAGATTTACAATCGTTACTTACCTCAAATCGGTCAAATCTCTATCCCGCAATGATCTTGCCTCTGGACTCGGCCTCCATATGCTCCGAATCTATTCACAATCAGTACAATACCATCAATACGCGCTAATGGAATGAATTCCACAAGAAAAACTACAAAATTAGACCAAAATCCGAAATTGGCTCAAAATTCGCATGTGGGGCCCACGTCTCGGAACCCGACAAAAGTTACAAAATCTGAAATTCCTTTCAACCACGAGTCTACCCATACCAATTTTACCAAAATCCGACCTCAACTCGACCCTCAAATCTACAAATCTTATTTCCAGACTTTTAAGTTCCAATCTACGATTTACACCTCAAAATCATGTAATCTAGTCGGATTATTCGATGATAATTCAATATTATGGAGTAGAAATGATCACAAGGGACTTACCTCAAGTTTTTCTTGAAAATATATCAAACAATCGCCTCTCCTCAAGCTCCAATTTGTCAAAAATGGTAAATGGGACGAAGTCCCCGTTTTTATAATTCCGCCCAAACATCTTCGGTTCTGCCTCGATCTTGGCCTTCGATCGAGATCCTCGATCCTGGTTCTCGATCCTAGTTCTCGATCCTGGCCCTCGATTATGTCTTCGACCCAATCTTCGACCGTGACCCTCGACCTTGGGCTCAATCATGCCTTCGCTCGTGGCCCTCGACTCTAGGATCGATCATGCCTTAGATCATGGCCCTCGACCCTGAGCTCGATCTGGGCTCGATTTCTGGGCAGAAGCAATTTCCAACAGAAGGAAATTGCAGCAGCTGTTCTAGTTCAATTTTTGATCCGTTAACCATCCGAAACTCACCCGAGGCCCTCGAGACCTCAACTAAATATACCAACATGTCCTAAAATATCATACGAACTTATTCGAATCCTCAATCATCTCAAACAACGATAAAACCATGAATTACACCCCAATTCAAGCCTAATGAACTTTGAAATTTCTAATTTCTACAAACAATTCTGGAACCTATCAAATCATCCGATTGACCTCAAATTTTACACACAAGTCCTAAATAACATGACAGAGTTCCTTCTTGACTCGAACCAACTAACCCGATATAACATAATATAGCTGAATAACACAAAAAGAAGTAGGAATGGGAAAAATAGGATTATAACTCTCGAAACGACCGGTCGGGTCGTTATAGATGCGAAGCATCCACCCCAACATGCGATGTTGAGAAGCTGAAGCTGAGGCGGATGCGAAGCATCCACCCCAACATCAACCCCTGAAATTGAGACGGAATAGGAAAAGGAAAACTTTGGTCCACGACTTTTGTACGCAATATATAAGCCAAAAACGCCTCTTTTAGGTCATCTATCACACGAGTAAGCATAGAAAAGCCATCATAGAGTTTGGAAACCACGGAATTCGTCTTGAGTTCTTAATTTTTCCTTCTTTTATTGATTTTTATGTATTCTTAGGAAATAGTTGATATTGCTACCATGAGCATGCATGGCTAAACTCGTTAGTTCTGGGGTCATGGGTGCTACATGAATGTTGATGTTTGAAGTTTGAATTGACGAGTTTGATTTTATGATATTGGGTTGTTTAATTAATTCTATTTTTAATTATTTTGTTGCATAACTAACAGTGGAATACTATCTACGAATCTAGAGTTGAACTCAAAAGTGAGAATTTTAGATTTCATATAGGATTAAATAGAGCAAGTATTTGAACCCGGGCATCGGGGAACGGATTCGCAATTAGGATAGAAATATACCTAATTTTCTTGCTTGGTTGGAAATATAGGAAGTGTAAATGCTTTCTTGTTAGTCTTATTTCTATAGACATATAGGCATTAAGTTAACTTGAATAAGCGCGTAAGAACTCGATAGATTTTTATGAGTAACATTAACCCTGTCAATCAACAAACCAGATAAATCAATTAGTCAGTTTAAACCGAGAACGCAACAAGATTGTTAGATAGCCTATGACCCTGGAATATCCTCTCCTATTGATTGTTATCCGCAATTGCCTACATATTTGTAAGGCCCTGTAAATATTTCACCTAAAACCCGAGGTTTCATAATGCTGGGGGTTTCGTAATGCCGGTCACACACTGAAGCATAGAACTAGGAAAAAATTTCGGACCATTATGTGGTCCATTATGCGGCCGTATAATCGTTTTGCGGGCTGCATAAACCATCACAGACCCATCATGAAAATTTCCGGAGGGAAGTTCTGCGGACCGCAGGCTGGTCGCAGAGCAGTTCCGGAGGGCCATTATACGACCTATTTTGTGGACAGCAGAAGCATTATGCGGTCACATATGCGACCGCAGATCTGTGACGGGACTTTATTTTTCTAATTATTTTTTACCCGACCCCATTTTGATTAAAAGCCCTTGGGGCTCATTTTGGGAGAGAAATCTGATGTTTTAGAAAGAAGGGAGAGTGTTCTAGAGAGAGAGAAGGAGACCCTAGGCTAATTGTTCAACAATTCTTGCTCAAGGCTTGGAGAATTCACAAGGAAAACTCACAAGGTCTTCATCCAAGAGGTAAGGTTCTAACCCTAGTCTTCAATTTCGAGTTTAGGTAGAAGATGGGTAATTGGGAATATGATTCTTGAGTATGAGAGTTGTTTATATTACATGCATATACCACCAAGGGTAGGTGGAAGATTTTTGAGCTCTTTTTGGTAAACTTTGGGTAGAGGGATGAAAGAATCCACCATAGGAGGGCCTTGAAGCCTTAATGCACACTTAGTGTTTGATAAAATGCTCAAGTGAGCTGGAACTATGAACTCTCTCCTAATTTGTGTTCAATTTTGCTATATTTCTAAATAGATCGACGGGGCTAAGAATTCCGGAATATTGTTGTAATTTTAAAAGCTCAAGGCGAGGTATGTTGGCTAAACTCTTCTCTTAGAATTGAACCCCACAATACCCTTGTAAGTCCCGTGATGCTTATTATAAATTGAATTATTCCAAATAAGTCTTGTGTCAAAACAAATATGCGTTCAATATGTATTCCAAATATTCTTGTTATGTTGAGTTACCATTTGAGAATATGGTTTAAGCATGGGTTGTGTGTTATTGTGTTATTATTTAAAAATGTGTTCAAAACGAAAGTTATCATGTCAAATTATGTAAAAGAAATCACATGTGCCTAAGATCCTAAATTACTCAAGTATGTGTTAAAGTCTTAATTTGAAGGGCCTTGTTATTGATTACCCATGATGATGTTTGAAAGTGAAATACTGAGTATGAATTATAAAGAACGGTCAATGTGCCAAGAATGATATTGCGTTATGGATAATGGTGCCAACAAAATAAATGACATGTAAAAGAATGTGAAATGAGTGGTAGATCCTTTTTATAATAAATGCCTTGGGAGTATCGTATAGCCACTGATGAAGGGTAGGTCGGAACAACCTAACCCCGAAACTATACGTGCCGGTGTAGGAATGATTGAGGGGTAAATTCCCGTGTTAATGTGATGAGACTGTTTCCCCTTAAATGGGATGAGATTATTGCTAGCAAGATGTAATGTGATGTCGATCCACACGGCATGGTGGTGAGACGGCTTAGCCGATCGGGCTGAGATCGGATGCCATGCCGCACACATGGTGGAATTGTGAGTGTATGTCTCAGAGTGAGGCGGCTTAGCCGGTCGGGCTGAGATCGGATTCCGTGCTAAAATACGGTGGTGTATCGATGCTAAAGTTCTCCCAACTTAAATTATTGAAACTTACTTGAAATTTACTTTTTCCCTAATTTGACACTTTGATACCGTTTGAGTCTCTTATTGATTTCATATTTTATTCTTCGTTTACTGTTAATCGTTCTATTGAGGGGGTGTTCACTTTTACATACTAGTACTATTCCATATGTACTAACGTCCCTTTTGCCGGGGGCGATGCATCTTTAATGGATGTAGGTGGTTCCGTAGCAAGTGGTATTGATCAATGATAGTAGCACGCCCTCTCCTCAGCTGACT
Source organism: Nicotiana tomentosiformis (assembly GCF_000390325.3). NCBI lineage: Eukaryota > Viridiplantae > Streptophyta > Magnoliopsida > Solanales > Solanaceae > Nicotiana > Nicotiana tomentosiformis. The sequence goes on along the minus strand of NC_090813.1, from coordinate 84,407,129 downwards.
TGGTGAGCCCCACTTCATTTTGGGGACATATATCTCCTATCCTTTGTACATAGCATTTTAAGGTATAGCCGGGGCCTTGTTGCCAGCACCGTTATAGCACTCATTGGTTCTCATTAGAGACTCCGTAGACATAGTGTGGGTTGTATCTGTTTTTGGGAAGGTTAAACTAAAAATGTTGTAATCGTATCATCTGTTCCACTTTAACTATGATTGTACAATTTACTGTGTTGGAGACTAACGTAACTAATGGAAATGAACTGGTGTTATTCACATGACCTCTTACTATCTAATTAATGAAATGTATTCTTCTCTTTATTTATGGGTGAGTTGGGTAGACGACAATATACAGGCTTGCTCGACCAGGGTAACTCTGTTGAGCGTCAGTCACGCTCCCCGAGGTCGGGGCGTGACAGTATTTTAGTCGATCTCTAGTTTAGTTAACCGTTTGATATTTTCTTTGGTTATTGATTAATTGCCTACTAATTTTGAGAAAAATCTCTTGAATAGATAATTTGTTTGGGTTTGAATCAGTCAAAAGTTAATCATAAGTCTCCATGGGAACGATACTCTACTCGTTACTTTATTACTTGACGACCACGTATACTTGCTTGTGTATTTGGTCGCAACAGTAGGTCTTAAACACAATCTTCTTAGCATATCTCAAATGTGCGACAACAGAAATGAGGTAAAATTCAATTTCAAAATCTGCACTGTCACTAAGCTTGATACTGATGAAATTGTGCTAAAGGAAAAGAGACATAACAATACCTACAAGATATCGATTATGTCACTTCCCCAGAGCGAGCACGCATTCTTGAGTGTAGTGGAAGATGATCCACTACTATGGCATAGAAGACTGGTACATGCCAGTCTCTCTCAACTCAATAAGTTGGCAGCAAAGGACTTGGTCCTTGGGCTACCTAAAGTTGAGTTCATATGTGATGCTTGTGTTAGAGGAAAATATGTTAGGTCATCCTTTAAACCTAAGAAGTTTGTAAGTATTTCTAAACCTCTAGAACTCCTTCACATGGATCTATGTGGACCAATAAGAATAAGGAGCAGAAGAGGTAAGAGGTATGTGTTTGTGATTGTTAACGAATTCTCTAGGTATACCTGGACTTTGTTTTTGGGATCCAATGATGAAACCTTTGATGTTTTCTGTGTATTTGTCAGAATGATTCAACAAAAGATAGGTTGTAATGTTTTAAGTATAAGAACTGACCATGGAACTGAATTTGAAGATTTAAAGTTCCTTGAGTTTTGTGGCTCATGTGGCATTGACCATAATTTCTCTGCACCTAGAACTCCACAACAAAATGAAGTTGTAGAAAGAAAGAATAAATCCTTAGAAGATATAGGGAGGACCATGTTGATTGCTAGTGGACTACCTAAGAATTCCTGGGCTGAGGCAATCAATACTGCTTGCTATCTGCTCAATAGATGCATGGCCAAACCCATTCTTGAGAAAACTCCCTATGAGTTACTTCGAGGAGGAAAACCCAACAATACTCACCTGACAACCTTTGGTGCAAATATTTTGTGCATAATAATAGGAAAGAAGTGCCAGGTAAGTTTGATGACAGAAGTTATGAGGGAATTTTCTTGGGTTACTCTCCACATAGTAATGCATATAAGGTTTTAAATAAAAGAACTATGTGTGTGGAAGAAAACATTTATGTTATTTCGATGAATCTAACAATTTGGCTGAGAAAGGTCTGCAAGATGAAGATTATGACATAGGATTCACTAGTGATGGAGATACAAAGAAATCTGAAGAAGACGGATCTGAAACCATAAGTAATTTGACAGTGATCATGAGGAACAAGAAAAAGAACAAACAACTCTAACTGCTGACCAGACAAATGAAGCCACACCTACTGAACCTGTTCCTTTGGATCACTCCTCAGGAGAATCTTCTCTGGGTATAGATATTAGACCATGGAGGCATCAAATCTCACACCTTCTTGAGAATATCATCTCTGATCCAAATACAGGGGTGTTGTAACGACCCGACCGATCGTTTCGAATATTATAGCCCTGTTTTCCCTATTTCTGCTTCCTTTTCACTTTTCAACTATGTTATGATATACCTGGTTAGTTGGTTTAGGTCCAAAGTGGTTTCAGAGTGGATTGAAATACTTAATCTCTTATTTAGAAGCTTAAGTTAGAAAAGTCAACCAAATATTGACTTATGTGTAAGCGATCTCGGAATTAAATTCTGATTGTTCCATTAGCTTTGTTAGTTAATTTTGGACTTAGGATCACGTCCGGAATGTGATTTGGAGGTCCGTAGTGGAATTAGGCTTGAATTGGCGAAAGTTGGAAATTTGGCGATTTCGGTCGGCAATGGAAAATTTGATATCGGGGTCAGAATGGATTTCCAGAAATTTTAGTAGGTTCGTTGTGTCATTTGTGATGTGTGTGTAAAATTTTAGGTCATTTAGACGTGGTTTGGTAGGTTTCGGCGTCGTTTGTGGAATTCGGAAGTTTAGAAATTCTTAGGCTTGAATCCGATAGTAATTTGGTGTTTTGATATTGTTTTGAGTATTTCGAAGGTTCGACTAAGTTCGTATGTAGATATATGACTTATTGGTATGGTTGGTTGAGGTCCTGAGGGCCTCGGGTGTGTTTCGGGTGGTTAACAAATCAATTATTGGTGTTGGAAAATAGTTAGTTTGCTGGTTTCTGAAGCTACTGGTGTTTTCCGCACCTGCGGAAGGGGAGCCGCAGGTGCGAGGTCGCAGGGGCACGTGGGATTTTGCAGGTGCAGATAGTGTTGAGGTAGACTGGGTCCGTAGGTGCGTAGGAGAGGTCGTATCTGCGAGTCCGCAAATGCAGATAGGTGCCCGCAGAAGCGGAAGTGAGGAGGTCAGGCAGTAGCCGCATGTGCGAGGTCTTTTCCGCACCTGCGTGGTCGCAGATGCGGATATGGAGCGCAGATACGAAGTTAGGGGTTTTAATTATTTTTCGCAGGTGCGGAGGTTCTTGCGCAGATGCGGCACCGCAGGTGCTCATATTTAGCCACAGGTGAGAAGGACCCGGGGATAAACTATAAATAGGACACTTCGCGGATTTTGGTTCATTTCCACCATTTTCAAGTCGGTGTTTGGAGCTTTTGGAATGATTTTGAAGGGAGATTCAAGGGTTTTTAGTGAGGTAAGTTTCTTGGGCTCTAATACTCCTATCTATGGTGTTTTCCCATTGTATTATCATCTAATTAGTGGAATTTAGGGGTGAAAATAGGGGGTTAGGGCTTGGGATTTTAGAGAGTAATTTGGGGAATTGAGAGACCAAATGAGGTCGGATTTTGATGAATTTAGAATGGTTAGACCCGTGAGTGAATGATCTTTCGAGTTTTGTGACTTTTGTCAAATTTTGAGATGTGGGTCGGGGGTCGGGTTTGAGTTGATTTCGGATTTTTGCTATAATTTGGTATTTTTCTTGTGGAATTGATTCCTTTAGCCCATATTGATCGTATTGTATTACTTGTGGCTAGATTCGGGATGTTCGGAGACCGAATTGAGAGGCAAGGTCATTCCAGAGTAGGACTTCGCATGATTTGAGGTAAGTAATGCTTTCAAACTTGGTTCTGAGGGTTCAAAACCCCAAGTTATGTGTTATGTAATCGGTATTGAGGTGACGCACATGCCAAGTGACGGGCGTGCGGACGTGCACCGTGAGAATTGTGACATGGGTGATTCCATAGCACCATTTCGTGACTCTATCCTGTTGATATCCATGTTTTCATTAGGTGATAAAGTAGTTGAGCTGTAGATTGTGCTAGATATCATGTTTAGGCTTTGTGCCGGTATTGGTTGGACCCTTAGTGGTCGTTTCTTGCTGTCATCTCACTAGTTTCATTTACTATTCCATACTCAGTCATGATCATACATTTTTATATCATACCTCGGTCTCAGTTATTTATTTATTTATCATATTATTGTTCTGGGTTGTTTTCATGACATTGTGGGCCCGTGGTGAGAATGGAGAGGTTGATGACTGAGTGAGGCCAAGTTCCTGGTTATATGTGACAGTTATGGGATTGGGTTGCACGCCGCAGTGGTTATATTGATGATTATGATAGCGCTTGGGCTGTAGGAGTTCCTACGGAGTCTGTAACACACCCCGAGTGAGCGTGGTTGATATTATTGAAGGATGGATCTTCCCTGGACATGGATCTTGTTTGATGTACTTGATACCTGGAGATGGATCTTCTCCACAGGGCTGGATTGGCCTTCCTCGGTATTGGACGACTTATATTCAGTGATGTATATGTTCTGGGATGGATCTTCCCTGGGGCGTATGGGCCATATACAGTACCGAGTGGTTGAGCATTCGAGAGTGTGAGCACATGAGGCTGACAGCATGGTGCATCACATACAACATGTGCATTGGCATGTAGAGATAGCAAGTTTATATTCTTTACACTGTTCGGTTCTGCTTCACTTTACTGTTTGAATTGCCTATTTAATTTGAAAGCATGCCTACGTTTCCGTTCAGTTATTTCTATTTAATCTGTACTAGTTGAGTTCGTCACTACCTTTCAGTCCAAAGTTTGGACTTGTTACTTACTAAGTTGGTGTACTCACGTTACTCCCTGCACCTCGTGTGCAGATCCAGGCGATACTGGTCGTAGCAGTGGTTGCTGATTGAGAATCCTAGAGTTTTGGAGACTATCAAGGTAGCTGCACGGCGTTCGCGGGCTTTGACTCTCCTTCTTTATCTCGATCATACTTTCAGTTTATATCTCTAGACACTGTAGTAGACTGTATTTTTTTATCTAGACGCTCATGTACTCAGTGACACCCTAGTTTTGGGCTGGACTGTGTCCCTTTGGGATTTTCATATGTTTTAAACAGTTTTTCTTTAATGCTAAATGCTTCCATTAACGTTTTCAAACTTATTATTGTTGGTGATGGGTTGTTGAGTTGAGGCTGGCCTAGTTCCACGATAGGCTCCATTACGACGGTTGATTTTGGGTCGTGACAAGTTGGTATTAGAGCCTAGGTTACATAGGTCTCATGAGTCATGAGTAAGTTTAGTAGAGTCTTGCGGATCGGTACAGAGACATCTGTACTTATCTTCGAGTGGTTGCAAAACTTTTAGGAAAATTCCACATTCTTGAATTCTTGTCGTGGGAATCGGTTGATTCTAATAACTAAACATCTATTGTTTCATTCTCTCACAGATGGTGAGGACTCGAACTACCGGGCAGGATGGACAGCCACCAGTACCACAAGCCAGAGCCGTGAGAGGCCAAGGACGTTGAAGAAGTCGCGGTAGGGGCAGAGGTGCCATCCGCACAGCAGCTGGGGATGTACGTGCAGATCCACCAATTATCCTAGATCAGGACTAGATTCCAGTTATTGATGTACCAACTCAGGCACCACCTGTGCCTATTGTGATTCCTGGCCTTCAGGAGGCCTTAGCTCAGATTATGACCGTGTGTACCAGCCTTGCTCAGGCAGTCTCTGTACCGGCCACAGCAGCCACTTCTCAAGCCGGGGGAGGTGCTCAGACTCCTACTGCCCGCACACCAGAGCAGGTGGTACAAGGATTCCAGGCACCGAGGGTACCACCAGCCCAGCCGGTTGCAGCTGCTCAGGATTATGTGGTTCCTGCTATGCCTGAGGATGATCAGCGTAGGTTGGAGAGGTTTGGGAGACTCCAGCCTCCACCTTTCAGTGGCATAGAGAGAGAGAGAGAGAGAGAGAGAGAGAGAGAGAGAGAGAGAGAGAGAGAGAGAGAGAGAGAGAGAGAGAGGATGCTCAGGAATTCTTAGACAGGTGTCAAAGGATCCTCCGTACAGCTAACATTCTGGAGACTTGTGGGGTCTTATTCACTACTTCTCAGTTTTTTGGGGCTGCACTCAGATGGTGGGAAACTTACGAGAGGCGTAGGCCTGTTGGCACAGCACCCCTTACTTGGCAGTAGTTCTCCGTGATCGTTTTGGAGAAGTTCGTGCCTCAATCCCATAGAGAGGAGCTGTGCAGGCAGTTTGAGCAGCTTCGCCAGGGTTATATGTCTGTGACGTAGTATGAGATGAGATTCTCGGAGTTAGCCCGTCATCCTATCTGGTTGGTTCCCACAGACAGGGAGAGGATCATCAGGTTTGAAGATGGTCTCACTTATCAGCTGCAATTGCTTATGACCAGAGAGAGAGTGTCTGGTGCTACTTTTGATGAGGTTGTCGACATCGCTCATCAGATTGAGCTGGTTCGCAGTCAGGAGAGGGTTGAGAGAGAGGCTAAGAGGCCTCGTGGACAGGGAGGATTTAGTGGTGCTACTTTTGGGGGCCAGTTACAGCACGATAGAGTTCGTCCTTTCAGGCATGCTCAGACAGTTCGCCCAATGCACCTAGGTGCATCACCCGGTCATGGGCCCCAAGGTTATCAGCAGGGCCAGACATCATTCGGTGCGCTACCAGCTCAGAGTTCATCTCATGCACTATCAGCTCAGGGTTTATCTGTATCAGGATCTTCTAGCGGTTATTCCGGTACTCGGGGTTCCCTTCAGTCCCCAGCGCCATTTGCAGAGAGAGGTTGTTTTGAGTGCAGAGTTTTGGGTCATATCAAGAGGAATTGTCCCCGCCTTTCGGGAGGTTCATCTCAGCAGAAAAGTCATCTTTCGACTCCGGCACCAGTTACTTCACCACCTGCCCAGCCAGATCGGGGTGGAGCTCAGTCAGCTAGGGGTCGCCCTAGAGGGGGGGCGATCAGGTAGCAGTCAGGCCCATTTCTACGCACTCCCTGCCAGACCAGATGCCATTGCGTTAGATGCTGTGATTACACATATTGCCTTAGTTTGCCATAGAGATGCCTCTATATTATTTGACCCCAGTTCCACTTATTCATATGTGTCCTCGTATTTTGCTCATTATCTGAATATGCCCCGTGAGTCTCTAGTTTCACCTGTTCATATGTCTATGCCGGTGGACGATACTATTATTGAGGACTGTGTGTATCGGACATGTGTGGTGACTATTGGGAGTCTGGAGACTAGAGTAGATCTCTTATTGCTTAGTATGGTCAATTTAGGTGTTATCTTGGGTATGGTGAGTTATCGGAGGTTTGGTTATTTGGCTTTGAGTCAAGTTGGGGGAGTCTACTATCTATGATTTGATTGCACGATGTTGTATTAGTTTTTGGGATGAGGTATACTTGTTGATTGGTCATGACTTGCAGAGGTTTATATCAGGGATGATTTGAGTAAGAAGATTTCTTGAATGCGGGTTATATTGCACTTTATGATATCATGAAATGATTAAATTGTTATATTGAAGGGTGTAGCGCACATGGAGTGTGAATTTGATCGATGGTGTAAGGCAGGGTTACCCCTTCGAGCGTTGCTGAGCTAATGAGGCACGTGTCTTTCAGCACATTTGGGTGGTGCAATTTAGAATCTGAAACTACATTTAATGGTGCCGGGATTTACGATAATTCTGTATGATTATTGATTATAAATTTTAGTATAAGAAAGGTAAGAAGAATAATTTTAAAGTTCACATAAGGTATTTTCAGAGTGAGCGTTACAGTTGTGGTATTTATGGAGGAACACAAGGATAGTACAATGGCTTACGGGTCTTATGGTGGTGTGGTGTGATGTTAGGGTGTCTTGTAGTGAGCTTTGGGTAAGGATCGTGGGTTCTGACAAGGAGACGTATCAAATTGAGGTTAATTCAGAAGAAACTCGAAGTAAATAGGACAACTGGGTAGTTGGCTAGATCAGTATGGTGATGGCATGATAGATGTGATATGTTGTGCAGGATTAAGATTTACATGTACAAGGTGACAATTCATTCTTGAAGGCAAGTTCACGAATTCTGGACAGAATGGTCAGTGTTGTATAGTTAGATAAATGTTATAGTTGCTCGGTAATCCTTGAGAGGGGTGCGCGGTTGAAAGGGGCATTGTATTTTGATTTACGGATGTTCATTGGTATTACGATCCTCGACTGGTTGATCGACTGCTGATATTCACTTTTGCTATGTGGCACGGAAGATTTTTTGGAGTATTCCTTGTGGATGATCATGTATGAGAGATGTGTTAGACATTTTGGAGGTGGGGTTGGGATCAGATATAGGATTCGTGTGTTATATAGATTTAGAGATTTGGAGTTCTCAAGAGCAGGTTGTTTCCAGGGTTGTGGACTTTAAAGTCATGGCCGAAGCTAGCTAGATGATAGTATGTGTTATGATTCAATCATTGTGGGCTTTCAGAAGGTTATTTATCCATGTGGGGTGCCCGTAGTTGATTTGGGGGTCCATTGGTAGGCCCAATTTGTATGTGTATTCTACGCCGAGTCGGACTTGTTGGCTCCATACTGCTATTGTCGAGGGATGTGTCATTCGGTTACTGTTGAGCTTATTCGTGTTTTGATATGTTCGGTGAATTACCCTTCTATGATATGAGGGGTTGTGATTCGTTGGTTGTATGCACCCATGGTGCAGTTCTATTGGGGCCTTATAGCGGAAATTTGCGTGAGATGGGTATTTGGGTGATGCATGAGTGGTTGCGCATTCGTTATGTTCTTTCGGGTTTGTGTGACATTGTGTCATTTGCTTCTCCATGGTTATGGTAATGCACTTCGAGTACTTGATGCCATATTGCACGTGGTTATTGATTTTGAGCATGGTGGCTGAGGTATTTCATGTGGATCAGTGTTTGGATGGGGTCGCATATTGCGGCAGAGTTATGTTAAGATATGATCCTTGTGTTAGATTCTTGTGTTATGGTTCTACGGTGTGTGGTGGGTTCTTAGCATTTCGTTGGGGTGGTACCCGTCAGGCTTACAGAATGATTCTCTTGTTTGAGTCATTTTCGTGATTGAGTACATTTGGAAGGTCGCGTATTGGTGCACGAATTGCACGGGTTGTGGCTTTAGATAGTATTGGTGTGGCATGTCAGTAGAGTAGCTGGTTTGATAAGATGAAGTAGTCAGATCTAGGAGGGGTGCTATCGGATTTGATTGTGGCATATTTGGAAGGATAATATCGAAAGTCGGCATAGGAATTTTCTAGGGTTCTTGTCAAATGGGAGAGAGCTCCACGACTGGTAGATCTGGTGAATGGTTACGATTCTCTGTGCGTTTCTTTCATCATCAGTGGTGTATGAAGGTTTTAGAATGAAGTCTTGTTTGATATGAGGTTTATTACCGGCATGGGGTTGTTTCGAGCAGCTACGGTGATTAGAAATCATTACTTCGAGCATTTGAGCTATGTGGTATTTGAAGTTTTAAGAATTTGAGTTATGGTTACGGCTTTTGGTACAGCTTGTTCAGACTTATACAGTGTGTAGGTTGCGGGATTCCGACCTTATAAGAAATTACGGATGTTGGAAATTGGATTCTAAGGCTTGTGGGCTAGGTAGAATTAAGAAATTTCAGTTATGTGGTATTATCAGACCTATATGGGATATGATGACGTAGGATCACCCCTGGGTACGTGTGTGGTAAGATGGAATAGTGATTTGGTGGCTTAGAAACAACTCTTGGCACGTTCGAGGACGAACGTTTGTTTAAGAGGGGGGGATGTAACGACCCGGCCGATCATTTAGAGAATTATAGCCTATTTTTCCCCATTTCTGCTTCCTTTGCACTTTTCAGCTATATTATGATATACCTGGTTAGTTGGTTCGGGTCTGGAATAGTTTCGGAGTGGATTAAGATACTTAGTCTCTTATTTAGAAGCTTAAGTTAGAAAAGTCAACCGAATATTGACTTATGTGTAAGCGATCTCGGAATTGAATTCTGATGGTTCCATTAGATTCGTTAGGTGATTTTGGACTTAGAAGCGCGTCCGGAATGTGATTTGGAGGTCCGTAGTGGAATTAGGCTTGAATTGGCGAAAGTTGGAAATTTGGCGATTACGGTCGCCAGTGAAAAAATTGATATTGGGGTCGGAATGGATTTTCGGAAATTGGAGTAGGTTCGTGGTGTCATTTGTGATGTGTGTGTAAAATTTTAGGTCATTCGGACGTGGTTTGGTATGTTTCAGCGTCGTTTGTGGAATTCAAAAGTTTAGAAGTTCTTAGGCTTGAATCCGAAGGTAATTTGATACTTTGATGTTGTTTTGAGTGTTTCGAAGGTTCGACTAAGTTCGTATGTTGATATATGACTTTTTGGCATGGTTGGTTGAGGTCCCGAGGGCCTCGGGTGTGTTTCTAGTGGTTAACAGATCAATTATTGGTATTGGGAGATAGCTGGTTTGCTAGTTTCTGAAGCTGCTAGTGTTTTCCACACCTGCGGAAGGGGAGCCGCAGGTGCGAGGACGCAGGCACGCATGGGAGTTTGCAGGTGAGGACAGTGTTGAAGTAAGCTGGGTCCGCAGGTGCATAGGAGAGGTCGCATCTGCGAGTCCGCAGAAGCGGAAGTGAGGAGGTCAGGCAGTGGCCGCAGGTGCTAGGTCTTTTCCGCACCTGCGTGGTCGCAGATGCGGATATGGAGTGCAGGTGCGAAGTTGGGGGTTTTAATGATTTTCCGCAGGTGCGGAGGTTCTTGCGCAGATTCGGCACCGCAGGTGCGCATATTTAGCCGCAGGTGCGAAGGACCCGAGCAGAAACTATAAATAGGACACTTCGCCAATTTTGGTTCATTTCCACCATTTTCAAGTCGGTGTTTGGAGCTTTTGGAATGATTTTGAAGGGAGATTCAAAGGTTTTCAGTGAGGTAAGTTGCTTGGGCTCTAATACTCCTATCTATGGTGTTTTCCCGTTGTATTATCATCTAATTAGTGGAATTTAGGGGTGAAAATAGGGGGTTAGGGCTTGGGATTTTAGAGAGTAATTTAGGGAATTGAGGAACCAAATGAGGTAGGATTTTAATGAATTTAGTATGGTTAGACTCGTGAGCGAATGGGCTTTCGAGTTTTGTGACTTTTGTCAAATTTTGAGACGTGGGCCCGGGGGTCGGGTTTGAGTCGATTTCGGATTTTTTGGCTATAATTTAGTATTTTTCTTGTGGAATTGATTCCTTTAGCCCATATTGATCATATTGTATTACTTGTGGCTAGATTCGGGACGTTCGGAGACCGAATTGAGAGGCAAGGGCATTCCGGAGTAGGACTTCGCTTGATTTGAGGTAAGTAACGCTTTCAAACTTGGTTCTGAGGGTTCGAAACCCCAAGTTATGTGTTATGTAATCGGTATTGAGGTGACGCACATGCCAAGTGATGGGCGTGCGGACGTGCACCATGAGAATTGTGACCTGGGTGATTCCATGGCACCATTTCGTGACTCTATCCTGTTGATATCCATGTTTTCATTAGGTGATAAAGTAGTTGAGCTGTAGATTGTGCTAGATATCATGTTTAGGCTTTGTTCCGGTATTGGTTAGACCCTTAGCAATCGTTTCTTGCTGTCATCTCACTAGTTTCATTTACTATTCCATACTCAGTCATGATCATACATTTTTATATCATACCTCGGTCTCAGTTATTTATTTATTCATCATATTATTGTTCCGGGTTGTTTTCATAACATTGTGGGCCTGTGGTGAGAATGGAGAGGTTGATGACTGAGTGAGGCCGAGTGCCTGGTTATGAGTGACAGTTATGGGATCGGGTTGCACGCCGCAGTGGTTATATTGATGATTATGATAGCGCTTGAGCTGTAGGATCCCCTCCGAAGTCTGTAACACACCCCCAGTGAGCGCGATTGATATTATTGAGGGATGGATCTTCCCTGGACATGGATCTTGTCCGATGTACTTGATACCTGGAGATGGATCTTCTCCACAGGGCTGGATTGGCCTTCCTCGGTATTGGGCGACTTATATTCAGTGATGTATATGTTCTGGGATGGATCTTCCCTGGGCCGTATGGGCCATATACAGTACCGAGTGATTGAGCATTCGAGAGTGTGAGCACATGAGGCTGACAGCATAGTGCATCACATACAGCATGTGCATTGGCATATAGAGATAGCAGGGTTATATTCTTTACACTGTTCGAATCTGCTTCACTTTACTGTTTGAGTTGCCTATTTAATTTGAAAGCATGCTTACGTTTCCGTTCAGTTATTTCTATTTTATCTGTACTGGTTGAGTTCGTCACTACCTTTCAGTTCAAAGTTTGGACTTGTTACATACCGAGTTGGCATGTTACTCCCTGCACCTCATGTGCAAATCCATGTGATACCGGTCGTAGCGGCGGTTGCTGATTGAGGATCCTAGAGTTTTGGAGACTATCAAGGTAGCTGCACGGCATTCGCGGGCCTTGACTCTCCTTCTTTATCTCGGTCGTACTTTCAGTTTATATCTCTAAACATTGTAGTAGACTATATTTCTGATCTAGACGCTCATGTACTCAATGACACCCTGGTTTTGGGTTGGACTGTATCCCTTTGGGATTTTCATATGTTTTAAACAGTTTTTCTTTAATGTTAAATGCTTCCGTTAACGTTTTCAAACTTATTGTTGTTGGTGTTAGGTTGTTGAGTTTAGGCTGGCCTAGTTCCACGATAGGCGCCATCACGACGGTTGATTTTGGGTCGTGAGAGGTGCATACCAGGTCTTCTCTAAGAAATCCATGTGCACTCACAACATTCCTCTCATAGGTTGAACCTATGACCATCAAAGAAGCTCTATAGGATCCGGGCTGGATCATAGCCATGCAAGAGGATCTAAATCAGTTTGAGAGAAGCAAGGTCTATTACCTGGTACAGAAACCCAATAACAAAACTGTCATAGGTACCAGATGGGTGTTCATAAACAAGTTCGATGAACAAGGAAATATCTCAAGGAACAAGGCCAGACTAGTGGTTCAAGGATACAATCAAGAGGAGGGCATTGGATATGATGAGACATTTGCACCTTCAGCTAGAATGGAGGCTACAAAAATGTTGATAGCCTTTGTTGCCCACATGGAATTCACTTTATACTAGATGCATGTAAAGAGTGCCTTTTTGAATGGGTACCTGAAGGAGAAAGTGTTTGTCAAACAACCTCCTAGATTTGAAAGTGAAGAATTTCTTGACTATGTGTTCAAACTGGATAAAGCTCTTTATGGTCTAAAACAGGCTCCTAGTGCTTGGTATGAAAGGCTCTCAAAATTATTCTTAGCCAACTAACTTTGTAAGAGGAAAGGTGGACAACACTCTATTTCTGAGGAGCCAAGGGAAGGATATTCTAATTGTGCAAGTGTATGTGGATGATATTATCTTCGAGGCCACCAATGAAGCAATGTGCAAGGAATTTGCTGAGATGATGGGAAATGAGTTCGAAATGAGCATGATGGGTGGATTGAATTTTTTTCTAGGGCTGCAAATCAAGAAAACACCTACTGGAATCATGATACATCAGCAAAAATATATCAAAGCCTCTAAGTCTATTGATACCACCATTGCCATTGCAACAAAGCTAGACCTTTATGAAGGAGGAAAAAGTGTGGAACAGAAGCTATATAGAGGAATGATTGGGTCACTGTTGTACCTCAAAGCAAGCAGGCCTGACATAGTGTTTAGTGTGGGACTATTTGTAAGATTTTAGGAAAATCCCAAGGAATCTCATCTGAAGCCTGTCAAAAGAATACTAAGATATCTCACCCCCTGACATATGGTTATGTTGATGCTGACTATGTAGGTTTTCATCTTGACAGGAAAAGCACTTCAGGAATAACTCATTTTCTAGGTTCTTGCCTGGTGTCTTGGGGAACCAAGAATCAAAACTCGGTGGCTTTATCTACAACTGAGGCTGAATATGTGGCAACAATATCTTGTTCTGCTCAGTTACTATGGATAAGACAATAGCTAATGGACTATGGTATATTTGTTGATTGTGTTCCCATTTTCTGTGATAACACCAGTGCCATAAACATCGCCAAAAATCCATGTCAGCACAAGAGAACCAAGCACATTTACATTAGACATCACTTTCTTAGAGACAATGTTGAAAAGGGGAATATCTCAATTAACTTCTGTAAAGTTGAAGATCAAATTGCTGATATTTTTACTAAATCTCTAAGTAGGGATCACTTTGAAAGAAATAGACTAGAACTAGGTCTAATCAACTTCTCCCACTATGTTGACTCCCAGTGATTGGTTAGAAAAAGCATAATAAGATGTAGATAATTAAGTACAATGTATTTGATTCAGCTTTGTGCTTGTATTAAGCTCACACGCTTGCTTAGAAAATATGGTCGATAACTGTGTTGCATGATACTAATATGAAGTGCTAAAGCTTTATTGCAGAAACAAATAAGGAGTTGCTAATGAGTTGGTTCTTTGACTCAGATATGTGCCACACTGTCTTAAGTCACTAGGACTTTATATTCTAAAATTATTGTTATACTCAGACTTTAAATTATGTTGGCATCATTTCTAATCGTTTTCTAGTCAAAGAGTAAGGGGGAATCTTTGTGCAATTAGAGATCAATTACTCCTGAAAACCTTACAGTCAAAATAATCGTTATAAGAGTCCTGTTAGAACTCAAATTCAGTCACCTTCTCTCTTCCAGTCAAATCAGGAGTAACGCCTTTAAAAGTCTCTTATGATCAGCTTCTCTAACCTCACTGTTTCTCTCAAACCCTAAGCAAGAATCAAAAATAATTATCAAGAACTAACCTTTTCTTTCTCTTCATAGAGTCTCTCATCTAATCACCATGCCTAAAGCCTATCAAACACCCTCTAAATCTAAATCATCAAACAAGGTTGAAGCAAAACCCAAAATCTTGAAGCCCAAATCGAAGAAAAATGACAAGCCTTCAACAGAACCCACACCCACATCTTCTCCTTCTCCTTCGATATCCTCTACCATACCTACCTCATCCTCCCATGTTCCTACTACTCATGTTCCTATCATTCCCATCTCCACTGTACCCCCTCCTTCAAAAGCAACTACCCATGCACCTGCTTCCTACAAAAAATACCTCTAAGACAGCAAAGGTCAAAGCAACTTCAAGAAAATCTATTAAGAAAGTGCGTGAGGCTGCTACGCAGGGTGACACTGGAGTCAAGGAATATGTGAATCAAAGGGAATCAAGTATAGGCACTACTGGGGGGGACGTAAAGAAACTGTTCAAAAGGAGGCTTCTGATGGCCTTGATTTCAGTTGGACTAAGGATGAGGAAGATTATGAAGGTGAAAAAGAAGAAGAACTTATGACCAGGCATGAGGAACATGATGCTCAAAATATAGCCAATGAAGAAGAAAAGAGTGAGAATGAGGGAGTATCTAGAGATGAGAAGGAGAGTGATACAGAGGATAAGACAGGTGAACATGCTAATAATTCTGCAGAAGAAGAAAATCAGAGTGAAGAAGAGGAGGTTTCTGTAAGTGAGAGTGAAGGAGGTGATGACGAGAGTGAGGAAGAAGAGGGGAATGTGAGTGAGAAATCTGAAGGTTCCATGACAATTGGAAACACTGTCATTGATAAGTGCATTTTATTTAATTTTTAAACATATAATTTCTTTGTAAAAATACAAAGAAAACTATCATATTTCTTCTATTCTTTTATTTAAATCATGCAGGAAAGGTTAAAGAAGGATTGGTCTGAGAGCGAGAAGATTACAGAGGAAAAGGTAGAAAAACAGACAAGCTAAAGCAGAGTAAAATATGGTGCTAAAGAAAGACATTGTATAAATGTGATCTACCATGACAAAGGACAACCGAATCACTAGCGGCTACAACAAACTATAACTGATCCATAACTAAGCTACAACAGAAAATCATAACCAAGCATAACAAGGCCACAACCAGCCATGACAAGTTCGAAGTGTAATGAAAACTTTGTCATGGCTCGCCTATAAAAAGAGGCATCAATCGTGAGATGAGGAGGGACGGGAAAAAAAGAAATCTTAGAAGTGTAGTATCGAAAATTAAGTTTTAAGCAGAAAGTTGTTTCCTTTATCTTTCTTCTTTAGTTTCTCTTCTTTTTCATCTTTTAGCCATTATATTGGCTTCATCTCTAGTTCCGAATAAATTGTAGTGTCGGAAATTACTCTAGTTCTTGTTTTTAATTAAATAGAGAAAAATATTCTTCTTGAATATTTCTTTCTATTTTCTTATTTAATGGGCAAGAATATTTCCGTTTTTGGTATTAGCTCCAATATGGAGTAACTTTTCTTATGTTGGGAGAATGACAGATCTTAATATTTCTATATAAAAATAGATATTATTCTATAATTTCACATGCTTGAGCTAAATTCTATTTTATATTTATCTGCTTCAGTGATAGATGTTCATATTTATGTAGTGATATCTATCTACATTATTTTATAATGAATTCTACATTTATTTGTAATCGAGAGAGGCAAATACTGTAGTAATCTATTATAACAAGTAGGGTAACCGAAAGGGACTTACTAAAATGAGCATTACTCAGTTCAAGCTTTTATTTCTGGTTCTTTAATATTACTATTTTTATGATTAATTTGTATAACCGAAAGGAGTGCAACTAATTGTTCAAATTAAGTAATAATATATAAGTGTAACCGTGAGAGACATTTATACATTCGCGAGAAATAGAAATTAAAGAATAAATATATCTAGTATATAATAGAAATATTAAGTGAAGTCACGATCCCAACATATTTTTATATTTGAAAAAACAAATATTTCTCCATTGCTTCATTTACGCATTTTTATTTAGTTAAATTACAACTCAACTCTTTCTAATTTTCTCAAATAGTAATTGAAACAAGAAACGTCTGTAGAATAGATAAACCAATCTATGTGGGTTCGACATCTTTCTATACTATTATTTGACAGAGTACGAGTCTAAATTATATATACTTCAGAGACTCATCAGTCATAGCCCCTTTAAAAGAAATTGGTGAAGGGACAAGGGCTCAAGAACCTGGGTCTCTGTTAACTCCTTTCACTAGAGATGAAGAAACTAGCAGTGATGAAGATGATATGCCACTATCTAAGGTAGGAAAGAATACTAGAAAGACAACTGTGAAAGCTACAAAGACAGTAATCTCAACAAGGAAATGAGTGGTTCCTCCTGCTAGAACTCCCCTCACAAGGAGTAAAAGAAAAGTTGTTGATGCACAAATCATGAAGGAGTCCAGAAGTGCAAAGAAGCCAAAGAAGAAGGTTTCAATTGTGGAACCTGTTGTTGAGGTGGGTGGAGAAGATGAATGTGACTCAGCCTTGCAAGCAAAGTCTGCCACACCAAAGAAAAAGGGAGTCAAAGTCACCAAACTTGCTACCTCTTCTGCAAGGGCCAGTAGGGATAAGACAAGAAAGAATGTGCCAGCTGTAGTTGATCGACTCATAGAGTTCAGAAACAGAAAATTGCTAAATGGAAAGATTCTTGCGAACACTGATGAGAAGGAATGGCTCAACTGGTTGAGAAACATGAGCTACATGGGTGGAAGCACATATTTGTCAAAGCTTTCCCCCTAGTATATGTTCCTGTTGTGGTGGAGTTCTACACAAATTTCACTTTTGATGGGAAGGAAGTTAAGAGTAAAGTAGGGGGCTTCGACATGGAGTTTGATATTGAGGAACTGGGGCTGCTTCTGAATATCCATTCTTTGGAATTTGACAATTATTTGAAGAAGTGGCCAGCCATAGACAATGATGTTGACACTGGCATTGTGGTCACCCGGAAGTTCTCCCAAAAGTTTGAACTAGATGCTCTCCAGAAAGTGTACAAGACTAATATGACTCTCTTTCACAAGCTACTGTTTCAGTTTGTCAACTCCTGCATTCTTCAGAGGTCTAAGAGAAGGCATGAAGCCACTCTGCTAGACATGATTATGATGAAACTGCTTGACACTGGTCGGCCTATCACTCTTCCTAGCTTGATGATTCAGCACATGGCAAGAGCTGCAAATACTTCCAAACCAAAGCATGATATGCCATATGATATCATGTTTACTAAGTTATTTGACAAGCTCAACATTGCCTTGCCTAAGCTTAAGTTTGGAAACCACAATGATATTTTGGATGCTTTTACCCTCAAGCAGTGTGGCTATGAGGAGATCAAGGCTAGAGGACCCACAGGATCTGCTATTCTTCCTGGGAGCAGTAGTGTTGTAAAACTCAACAAGAGGTTGGAGTTGGCTGTTGAAGAGAATGTCAAGCTTCGTGAAGACAATAATAAGCTGAGAAAGGAAACAAAGCAACTCAGGGAAGAGCTCAGAAGAGACAGGGAGGCCCATGCTCAACATATTGCTACCCTTGTGAAAGCTTTGACCCCTTCTACTTCTCACCCTTGAACCAGTTCCTTCCCAGTATCCTTAGTTCTTTTGCTATTTTCGTGATGCCTTATATTTTGTTCCTTTTGTCTTAGTCTGAGTAGTTGGTAGTACGCTTAGTTTATTTTGTTCTATTGATAAAGGCTCTGGGCTTCTTTTGGCACTACTTAATGTCTCTTATTGCTCGGCTTTACTGCTTTGTACTCTATTGGATCATCAACCTAGTTTATTTGCCTTTTCTTATGCTTGTGTTGTCGCATGTTTGGCCTTGAATCTTACATTATATGTGCTTAATGTCTAACATGTGTTTGTGTTCTTTCGATGATGCCAAAAGGGGGAAGATAAGGTTGGAAGGTTGGTGGGTTGTGAACATACATGTATGTCAAAAGTACTTGTTGTGATCATCTGGTTCTTTGATATGGTTACCTAGTTCTGTGTACAAAGTTTATCATCATCAAAAAGGGGGAATTTGTTGAGTATTGAAGTTTTGATGATTAGCAAAGTGTAACTACCTGCTCAAAGAATCAGGTCCTCAATGTAGCTGCTTAACTGTTGTGAAGAACCAACTCCTCGTGGTTGATACTTGTACGTATGAATAAGACAGTAACTTTATCTCAAAGTTACCCAGGTCCGAGTTTGGTGAAAGATGGCTGCTATAAGTGATAAGGGTCGTTGCTAAAGAAGATACGGATAAGTCAGTCAGAGACAAAAGTCCCAAAACTTGTGGAATCCTTAGAACAGTAGGAGTCCTATCAAAGAGGAAGCTGACTATGAGTAGGACTCCTAGAAGATCTCAAGTCGTGTTTAAATAGGTTTGACTTTGGACTTCTGAACTATCCTTTTACACATCAACTAAAGTGCCATAAATTATTTTTACTTGTGTTGAGTACTTGCTTTGTATTCTTCCGAGTCAGTCTAGTGAATGTGTTTTAGGAAATTGTGTTGTAATCAAACGTCATAAACAGGTAGTGAGTTGGAGTGAATAATTTGCTTTACAAATTAGAGTAACTTGTGAATCAAATAGGAGTAGTATGAGTACTAGAGAGTATTGAATTACAGTCTTGTAATTGATACATTTTGGCTCATTGTTTTAGTGGAGTTGGAGTTGAAAATCCTACGTGGTAGGTCATGGTTTTTGCACCTTTTGAGACGGGTAATTTTCCACATAAAAATTACTGTATTCATTGTATTACTTATTTACTTTACGGCTTTACGCTTAAAGAATACGGTAAAGAACCAAGTTATTTAATAATAAGTATGGACACTCAAACTAACATAAGCTAACTAGAAACTTTTCGTGCTTGATCGGAAATTGGATTCGTTATTACTATTAATGGAAGTGATAAAATCAAGTAGGGTCAAATTTTTTATGGTGGCAGATCTAACGTTCCATCATAATGTCAATCAATATTCAATTATTGTCCTATCCCTGTTAAGTCCTCCTTCACTTATAATTATATATTTACTCATCTTATCCAAATTTAGCTGAAAACTTAATACTTATAAAATAACAGTGGTAGATAAGAAAGCAGTTCAACAACATGTGATTTTATTAATATATTTTTCTTTTAGAATAATGGATATAAAGTGTTTCTTACAACAAAGCATAATTCATTGATTGGGACAGAATTATGTTACTTAATTTTAATTAATCAAAATTTTCAGATTAATGAGCATTTAGGCGACGTAGTAGATAGGGAAGCAACTCAACCACATGGGGTTGTATCATTATATATATTTTTTTTCTTATAGAATAAGTGGATTGTATCTTACAACAAAGCATTATGATTGACAGGGACAAAGAACTATAAATGTTACTTTTGTTTCAATTATTAATCAATTATTTATTCAGATTAATGAGCATTTACGCATTGTACTAAAATACTTTGAAATGAGACAGAATCTTAGACTGCTTAGTTTTTTTTTTAGTGATTGTTCTTTTTCTGGAAGATTACTTCATGTTTGGAGGTTGTCAAAGGAACATAGTTAGGACCGGAGATATATTGATTGGGAATTAGGAAAACTAAGTTGGCGAGCATACTCAATAATGTTATATAACTAACATTATAAAGAATTAAATTTTATTGGGCAAAAAGTTTGATGGTGAAATGGTAATACATATGATATGTGTTGACTAATTCACATAAAAAAATTCGCCGCACAAGATAAACAGTGTTTGTGAATATTTCTTTGTTTGAAGCTGTATTTAATCTTCATTATGTCATTTTCGGTTGTTAAGATGGTGACGGATTATGAACTTCAATTACTGAATAAAGGAAGGAAGGAACAACATAAAATAAACAAAAGAAAGCATTTAGTTAACTATAATATTTTAGTTTAGTTCTTATATAAGACTTTTAAAGAGTGCACAACTATTTGGTTATGTTTAATAGAGTATATATTAAGGGTAGTCCGAAATTAATTTCTTTTTCAGTTTTTAAGTTTTCTATATTATATTATGTATTCATTTATTAAAAATTTATTTCTGTAATTTAAATAAAATTTACACCAAAAGATGAAATGTACGGAAACTGGAGTTATGGGTCAGACATCCACTAAATTCGTCGCTTTCTTCAACCACAAACAAAACGCATCCTATTTTCCTTCGAATTTTCCTTACAAACAAAAGATGAGCACATGAGCTCCATTATATATTCGGATGGAGTTATGAGCTGGTTATTTTAGACATCGGTCTGGTGGCAGTAAGAGTATGTTTTTTCTTCCTTCGATATTTACCAATGTCCTCTTTCTACACTAGCCATTTACAAGAAATGTGTGGATTCAAACCGTAAGGGGTACTCGTTTGGTTCAATAACAACAAACACAATATATTCCTACATATAGAGATCGGGAAGATAGTGTGTACACAGACCTTACCCCTACCTAATGAAGGTAAAAGGGTCGTTTGGTTCCTAAGCGAGATATCCCGCCTCCGATGTAGAATAGTTAATATCAAGATTTTAGTATAAAATGTATATCGTTATTAGCTAATATTCATAACTAAATATGGGATACAAGCAACCCCAGTTTTATCCTGAAATTAGTGTCCTAATCCTAGTAACCAAATGATCCCTAATGTCAGTATGCGCGCATATACTGAGATCTAATACCAACTGGTTAGGTTTACACACATGTTAGCTAGGTCTTGGTGTTTGTTGGAGTCTTTTTTTTCTTTTTTAAAGGAAAAATTCTAGTTAAAGATTTATATGTCTGTGCATGTTTGAAGACTTTATAATTTCAAAGAACTTCTAATCGCCTTTTAAAAACTATCTAGTTTGATATGAAATAGGAAAGGATAAAGAAGATTCATACAACTAATTCTAACTAATTTCAGATCGAGGGGTAAGATGATTAAGGCCCTAAGATTAATTGATTGTTTGAACATGTATATAGTTTGAGATTTTGAATTGAAGGCAGTAAGCGCATATATACACTGTTACAATATAAACTAGCGGAGATGCACTCAAAAAATTGGTATTATGTTATCTACAAGGATATTATGATTGTGTAAGGAATTTTTATACAATAATCACTATAATTTAATTGATTATAGCAGGTTTTTTTAATTTATTTCTTAGGTTATCATATTATGGGTTTCATGTATAGATAAAGTCAATTTTACTTGAGAGTGTAAAATGCATAATATACTATCAATGCAAAATTATACTTTATCTAAAAGTAGTGACGGGTCCCTCCCTTCCTTTGTCAACTTCATCCTATTCTCTAAAGAAAGAGGTTAGAGGTGTAGAAGACGACAAACCTCTTTGTTTGGTTGTGAGTTGTTAAATGTTTCAATTAGGTTGGTGGATGTAGGCCCATTAGTTGATCATTTTTGGCTGGATTGACTCTTTCGCCACCAAAAATTAAGTATAAAAAAAGGATGGTCCGATCCTATAATTTATCATGCTTGGAAAGTATAATGATTCCATGAATAATTATGCTAAGCACTCCTATCAATGGCACCTGAAAAACAGCAATCACGTAGTGAAAATGAAACCAAGGCATGTTCCACAGTACTACGGCTAAATGATTAATACATGCATTGCACCTGGGAAAAGCAATCACGTATTGAAAAATGAAACCAGAACATGTTCATAAACACTACTATAGCCAAATCATGAGGTGAAAAGGCCCAAGTGTACTGATATCATAAATCATGGACTCTTTTGTTGATCTCGGATAGGTATGACCAACATGGGCAGATCCGACAGAATTGAACGCATAGCTTTTATCTTAGACATGAATTTTCAATATAAAATTCACTAAATTACTGAAAAAATTGAGCTATGAACCCACAACTCAAATAAGATAATGGGTTTCAGTGGTTAAAGCCGAAATAAAATCTTGAACCCATAAAAATAAAATCTTGGAAATGATGACGGGAGTCTCATTGCATTATGTGCATGTTCAATAGGCGTCAATGGGCGTGTTGAATAAGACTATGAACTGTCTCGTTCAAAATTTGAAAAATTCAGTGTGAACTAAATAGCAGAGTGATAACCAAATGCGCCCACTTCAAGACTGTTTCTCAATTTCTTAATTTATAGTTTGGGTTTTAAAACTTTTTCCCTCTATAAATATATTTCACAAATAGAAGTTTGAGAAACAACCATATAACTTCCGATCATTTATAGCAAACTATTACACCTTATTTATTATAAATCAAAATATTTTTATAATATTATTACTTATAGCTATCTTTTCTATTTTATAGCAAAATATGTATTTATTTATACATACCATTGAGGCATGAAATACGCTAACTGTGTTCTTTCTCTCTATCAGCAAGATTCTCAAACTTCTCTCTATCAGCAAGATTCTCAAACTTCTCTCTTCTCCCTCAAAATTAAACAACGTATACAGCTTTTTGCTCGTCTCCATTGAAATGGATTGAACAGAGAAACGAACAAAATACTCCCTTTTTCTGAACAATTGAACAGGGAAACGAACAAAATACTCCCTTTTCTGAATATTGAACAAAATGCTCTCTCGTCTCCCTCAGAATCGTCGGCGTCACCATCTACCAATGGCTAATCCTTTTAGGCGAACAGATCTGGCCATGGCTACGCCGGAGAAGATTTGAGGGCCGAGTTTTTGTTCGTCTCCATTTTTAGTTTTAATACAATATATACAGTATTTTGCTTGGCCGGAAAACGTCATCTCTGGCGAACTTTTCTTCTCATTTTTGCTATTTAATCACATACAATGCTACAAATACATTATATTCTATACAAATACACTCAAATATATTATATTTTTGTACAAATACATTATTTTTTCGCCTGTATTTATTTATTCTAAAGGTCTGTATTTTTTTAATACAACTGAATATCACTGTGTATTGTGATTTTTTGTTGTTTGAATACAGTCGAATTGAATAGAACAGTATATACCTTATTTCTTGATTACCTCACTGTATTTATAAATACAGTCGCACGAATACATGGAATACATCACATTAGCAACGAAATTTATGTACAATTAATTTTATGGAGTTAAATTAGGAGTGATACACGCTAATTGATCCTCTTTCCGTTATTAAACAGTCGGGCTCCCCTATTTTTTTAAGGCGAATTCCGCTACTGTATTCATGAATACAATAGCGCGAATACAATGAATACAGTCGCACAACTGAACTCCCCTATTTTTTAGGCGAATTTCGCTACTATATTCATGAATACACTAGAGCGAATACAACGAATACAGTCTCGTAATAACTAAATAGTAGTTATAGAAAGTAATTATATATATGGTAGCTATAGAAAGTTAATAGTCACTAAACAGTAATAATTTCTGAAAATTTCTCTACATATAATGCACGCGCTCACACACACATATAGATGCAAAAAAGTGGTTGAGAAAAATTGAATTGTATAAATATACACACATATAAATTTATTTATTTATATTAAATTGACGACCATTATCTCAAAGAAAAAGAAGTAGAAGGTGTAATACCTAAGTCCACTAACTTCAGATCCTGGGTCTCTTTTCCAATTTCTTAAGTAGTAGTTTTGCAAATGGGCCTCTTTTCCTGGCCGGTATAAATAGATTATATATTGATTATATACGGTTATACATATATTATATATACTAGTCTTCGCGTTACGCGTGTCCCTCGTGTTAATGAAAATAAATTTTTAAAAATAACATAAATAATATTCAAAAGAAGTGTTTGCATTATAACATAAAAGTTAACACGAAATTAAGTTCCAAAATGATAGATATTAATCATATTCGGGAGTTTGATCTACTTTAGTTGTTCTTCCTTCACTTTGTTCTCTTACTTACTTCATTCTACAAAAAAGTCATAGAAGTAGCGTTGATTGAAAGGTAAAAAAATCATTCAACTTTATTTGATCACTTGCATAGGTGCATTGTATGTATATTTCATGTTATTTACTACACAATTTGTATTAGATAGTTTACCAAAAATAAAAATTTCTTTACCCATATTTTACTTATTTAATTTTAACGGGACCTCTAAACTGTAACCTTATTCTATTTATACCTAAGTAATCACATAGGCATCCGAACTCGATTATTATTATCTGTTCTTATAAATTTTTAGATCAACTGTTATCTTATTTTACTGATAATTTTTTTTCTAATATGTACTACATGCACTTTTTATACGTGCCCTAGCTAAAACAATTAACTAATAATTGTTATGTCGTAATTGAACTATGTTTATTTTACATCCTACTATAGTTAACAATTTAAATAAGAAAACGACTTACATAAGTTAAAAAAATCTTGATTTTGTATCCCTAAATATTAGGAGTTCCTACATAATTCAAATTAGGAAAGAAAATTTTAGTTGATTTTAAAATCCTTAAAATTAAAAAAATTATTTAATTACGATTTTGTCCAACGTGAAACTTATTTTTAAAGGGTAAAAAATGCGAACAACATTTCGCTAAGGGGTTTCTTGCTTTTAATATAGTGTATAAATATTATATATTTTCTGGCTATTTTTAGTTTACGCACTGGGTGGGTGGCTATTTAGGTTAATTTTTCAAAAGTAGTTAAGGCTAAAGTAGTTCACAAATGAAATGATCAAATGATTCTGAATTTCTGATTTCCACTTTCGTCCACTCCAAGTAAGATGGACAATAAATTCTTATTTTGGGCCTCTCGTACTCAAGAAACTGGGCAAAAAATGTACAAAGCAAATTAAAGGGGGGAAAACGCAAATAGCCGCCCACTATTATTCTCAACTCTGCATAGCCCTAAAAATTAAACTACACATAACCCTATAATAGTGTAGCCAAATCAATTAGATATTCCAATAAAATCCCTGTATATCAAAAAATAAAATTCTTGTAACCAACCAAATTTCGAGAGCAGTTTTGAATTCAATCAATTATTCTACCCAATTCTTTCTAGCATGCCTTTTCCACCACTCCAAAAGCCTCTCACATAAAATAAATATTTCTAGCTTTTTCCTCATTGTCATTGAAGCTAGAACCCAAAACTTTTTGGTTCTTCAAAAATCACTTTGCCATTGGTGAAATGAATAGAACGACGTATACAAAAATATCAGGAAATTTAAAAAATCAAGAGAAACAATTGGATTTAGAGTCTCTCATACTTCAACATCTATCATAGTTTGAATCCATTATACAAATGCTTATACACATTATACACTTGGTATGCAGTGTATAATAGATGCATAATCTATGTATAATCAGTGTGTATAAATTATACACTGATTATACACTTATTATACCCAAATTATACACTTAATATGCACCAAAATAAAATAGACCCAAAGCCTCCACCTATACACGATTCTACTTCAAGCAAAAAATTTCATCCACTATATCAATCCATAAACAGTAATACATATTTTCAGTAATCACCACCGACAAGAAAGAACAGAATTCCAGATCCACCATCCAAAAATCAAGTTGACAGTAGAGATAAAGAAAGAGAAAAAGCAATTAGGTTTGAGGCTGAGAGAAAGAAGAGAAGGTATGGGTGGAGGGGATGAAGGACGAGAAAGAAGAAAGTGAAAGAAAAAATAAAAAAGAAAAGTCAACAGATTTTTTAAGAAAGAGCGAGACGATGCAAAGAGAGGATGATGGATGTGAGCGTTAGGGTTTTTCTTGGGAAAGTGGGAATAGGATAAAAAAAGTAAAGGAAGGATACTAATTGTTTAAACAGAGTAATAAAAGTAAAATGAGGTTATTTAAAGTTTATATCCTAAATGTGGTGCTAGTCCAGTTAATTGAAGCAATTAAACCTGGCAAAGTGCACTAGTATCCACTTTTAAGCATGCTATTTAAAATATATTTATAATTTACAATATATTTAAAGATTAGTCAATTCACCCAAACTTAAGGACTAAGCATCCTGAAGTTTTGTATCCTAAATTTTTGAGCTGCTAATTTAAAATTCAAGACTTAATGTCCTAAATTTTTGAGCTGATAATTTGAAATTCAGGACTAAGTGTCCTGAATTTCTGAACTGCTAATTGAAAATTCAGAAAATAAAATTCTAATTTTTGGATACGGTATTCGAACTGTAGGACACGATGTCCTGAAGTTTGAATCTTGAGGTTTAACCTTCAGGACGTCATGTCCTGAAGTTTGAGCGAATTGGTTAATCTTTGGACCAGTTTGACCGTAGATTTTGCCAAAATTTATTTGGTTTTTTTTTTGGCAAATACATGTTTGTTCATAAATTTTATCTATATTTTGGCAAATTTTCAAAACCCAAAATCCAAAATATTACTATTATATTTTTAAAAAAAAATTGCCCCAAACTTTTATATTTTATAAAAGAGCCCACCATTTATTATTTTGTAACAATGTTGTTTCGCCTTCTTGGTCATCTGATAGTGTATTATGTAGTTCATTACAAAAATGATAATTTTGTACCAAATTTATTTATGTTCAGGACTATGGTTTGCGATAATATAATGAATGTTATTGATGAAGTTATTGTTGGGTATTTGTGATAGTTTTTAGAACTTGTGGGTATAAGTTATGTTTCATGTTTTTTCAAAAAAAAAAAATGAAATATGTTTTGAAAACTGATGTCTAAACACATTTCATCTTCAAACCAAACTTCACCCAAATCAGATTTTTCAAAACAAATTTGGAAATGTATGGCCAAACACTAGCTTTAAGTACATTATAAACTGTGGATATATTTCAAACATCATGCTTAAAAGTGGCTACCTTGTATCATTTCCACAATTAAACATGGTCTACTCGTTTGACACGATCAAATCGAGTATACAATCAATGGAAGAACCATAAGCAGGTGAAATATTGTTTTTTCCAATTGATGGATCCTATTTCCCCAAAGTTGATCCTTGAACTTCCAGGAAAACTAGTCCATGTAAAGATTAACTTCTCCAAATTCTGTTGCCAAGATCTAGCAGTTTGATGTACTTTCTTTTTCACATACACATATGTACACGCAGAAAATATTACACATATCTGCTCACACTTGGCTGAATTTTGCAGCCAAATGATCTCGATGAAAAAAAAGCACATTGGAAGGCCATAAGCCAGAATGTGAAATATACAGGCATATGAAGTTAAGTGAAAACGCTCATTGGTCATTTAGACAATTGGAGCATTGTAAACCATCACACATCTATTGACAATTAGAGTTGTATAAATGATAACAAGTTTATATTTTTCAGTTTGATACAAGTTACAATACATCAAGAATCTATAAGGATATTCTGGTTGTTGTTCACTTCATCTTAGAAATTTGTCTTTTAAATACAAGTTATAATATGATACAGTACACCCTGATCAAGAATGTTCAGGAATTTGTCTAGCAAATTTGCTTTCCGTCTACTGTGCAGCTCGTATCCACTATATAATCCATCATAAGCTTTTTATTAGAATCATCCACCATCTGCAAAATCCGAAGATATAGTAGATACAACTAAGACACAGAACAGAAGTGGCAGAGGAGTTCATTGACGAGGTAAAGCAATAAACTTTGGGCTTTAACTTTTAAATACTAATAATAGTGTGAAATCTTTTTTTACACCATCAGGTGACCTTAAAGGTATAATCAATGTAATTAGCAACTTGAAAAATACATTGATCATTAAAAAGAAATCATATGCACGTCAGTGAATATTAGATAAATCCATAATCTTTTACCTTTGATGCTAAGCGCTTCAAGTTATCCCATTCAAAATCTTCCTTACAGTATGCTGATCGAACCTTTATTAAGATATATCTAATTCAGTTTGATGTCATAAATTGATATGACGAACAAACTAGGGAGGAAAAAAGAGGCTAGAGAGAGTAAGCCAACCTCTAAGATGCGCAAAGCTGGAAGAAGGAGCCACAAAGTTCCCACAGATTCCAGTGAAACATTTAAACAAAAGAAAGGTTAGGACTTTGACACATTGTATATAACTTGGTAAGAGAAATTACTCAGTTGATAAAGTCTGGTATTCTTTAATTGCAGAAACAGATTTTTATGTCTTGGGGATATTTGACAGGAAAACAAGAATCCTAGTAAACAGACATCTTGGAGAAGAATTTTGGCTTAAATAGTTACAAATAAATTTGGAAATTGTTGATGTACCTAGATTTTTATGTCTTGGGGATTCCCTCATCAAATCTGCGCAAAACTTATCACCATCACTCAATGGATTTCTATCGAGAAACTCCCTCAGCTCCTCATATGCCTCAGGATTGTAGCTCTGCCATGTGAAATTTTGGTTAATGACTAGTTTTAAGGGGATTTAACTTATAGGCAGTATAATTTTTTTTAAAACTAGTGCATTTTAATCTGTTTTAATAGGAAATCTCTCTTATTAAACTAGTGAATAATGTTATCTTTTAGGTGATCTGGTAGTGTAAAAATTTATTTTGTATTGTGGACGCATAGAAGTTAAACTCTAAAAAGAAAAACCTATGCTTCATATTTGTTCTAGTATATCCTTTTATCTATATGTAGAAATACCGAGACATGCTTATGAGATGAATTGTTCTTCAACTATTTGCTAAGTAGGAGATAATGAACCTGAAGCTGTGCAGCAACAATTTTAACAGCAATATAGTTGAAAAAGTCGTGTAGATGTTTGGCTGCAGTGGATTCTGGTGATGTCCCAAATCCTGCATAAGTCAACATAAATCTTATCAGATTTGTGAAGGTAGAAGGTAGCTAGCAGTAAATCAAGGTGTAAACAAGCAAATCGGGACACTACAGTTATTAAACAAATGCGCTTAAATCCGATAATTGCAACACAAGAAAAGGCAACTATATATATACTGATTACACACCAGGGACGTACATCTTGTGACACTGGAGACGGTTAGGTTGGGAAGTTCTCTGCATCCATGGCCATGGCTTGAATGGGTAAGCTCTGGTTTCTGTTTGAAGTCTTGAGGGAAATAAGGATAGCTGCGAAAATATGGTTGCTGTAGAGTACTCCATTGACACCAGTAGTTGTGCTAGATTGTTTGTTTGCTAAGCGAAGAGTATTAAAGCGTTGGGTAAGTTAATTTTCAAATGGCAGTGGTCCTAACGAATAAAATCTTAGGAAAACGAAAATAAAGAAAGAAATATCTCTGGTCCATTGCATAAATATCTCGAGACTCTGCAAAAGGAAAACAGCTAGTACTATAGTTTTTGTATTTTACTCTTGCGAAGATGAAATATGGATCCCACTCTATCCAATGCACATAAGCCGCATTGCCACGTTGATAAACTAGAACCAAGTGAGAACTGAGAAGAGGTCTTATGACTTTAAGTCAACGTTATCAACTAGAGATTTGTCTCTCTATAATCAACATCGATTTTTTGGCATGTTTGTTCAAGGGAACAAATAATACTTCTCCGGATCATGTGTTTATACCAATCCTATAAGTATATGATATATATCTTTACAAATATAATTATAACTAAATATAGTTAATTGATATTTACATCTTAATTTATCACTTAATCATGATAAAATAATATGATTTGATTTAAATACAACAATATAAGTAAGTTTTTACCGAACTACATGTTTGGACGGCAATTCAATTGAATTCCCTTAGATACAATGAAAGTTTCTAATATGGTGATTAATGTAGCTCGAAAGTTATCTTAAGTAGTAGGTTTGATTCTCAGTTCAAACACTTTATTTGACCTTGTTAAAATTTCTCTATTAGAATTCTTTATTCACCAATGGTCCGTCAGAAAAGGAAAACCGGATCCCCCGAGGAAAAAAAACATTTACACCACCTGATATATCATAAAGCTAATAAATGTTGACATTAAAAACCAACATTGATATTCAATAGAAAAATTTACAGCCTTTGTTTACATGGACTGCACGCTAGAAGAACGCCAGTATTTGTACAATTGTACTAACTTAATGATTTTTAGTTTGAACAGAGCTAGTATTACTTTGGTATGCATGGTTGTACCCCAATGAAACAAGTAGATAAATAAATGAAGTGACTTTACAATGTCTGAACTTACATTCTCTTATAATCTATATGATTTATATTTTCTAAGAAACCGTCACAATAATTTGTGCGAAAGGGAACTTGAACTTTAGACCATGCTTTTAACAAAGTCGCAAAGAGTGGCACTACCATAAGGTGTCGTGATCAATGATAC
This sequence comes from Nicotiana tomentosiformis, assembly GCF_000390325.3. Classification (NCBI taxonomy): domain Eukaryota; kingdom Viridiplantae; phylum Streptophyta; class Magnoliopsida; order Solanales; family Solanaceae; genus Nicotiana; species Nicotiana tomentosiformis. Next base: position 84,376,389 of record NC_090813.1, on the reverse strand, counting down.
AATTTCCGAAGGTATGCCCTTCTCTCGTTGGTGTACATAAGCAAAAACAGAAAAGAAGAACATTAACTTTTTTAGTAAAGTTTAAGTTATGAGCACCGACACTTTATAATGTTTTTACGCCAATAGGTTAAAGTTATTTGCACTAGCATCTAACTATTCCTAACAAACGTGATCTGATAACCCAAAAAATAAAGTGGATAATATGCTATTTTAAATTAAATTACATTGATAGGAGTAATGTAAAATTATTCTTAACACCTTAGTATGATGACCCGCCATATTATCATGCTATATAGGTACCATTTGATATATATTAATATTATGTGGAAGCTTACATAGGAGGAAAGCTAGTATTTGTGAAAAGATTCTAGAGAAGTATGGACATTTCCTTTGAAAGACCCTAGATGTTTATGGATTTGCTAGAAAATTATTTGGAATCTTCTAGGCTTGTAGAGAATTTTAGAGAAAGCCTTTATCTTGTAAATATTAAGGACTTGTGTAACAATTAATATTTACACTCTAGCCCCTAGGAGACTAGTATATTAAGGGGGCCATTCATTTGTAATTCATCAAGAAAACAATTCAAGTTCTCTCTAATACAAAGCTTCCTTTAACAATTATGTTGTGTTCTTTCTACCATTCTCTTAGCGATCTTGAGTGTAGTAAGGTTGACTTGGCATAGCAAAAACGTGAACAAATTGTGCAAGATCGTGAGCGAGTTGTCAAGCGCCACACGTGTACTTAGTTAACGACTAAGGACATGACAACGTGGTATCAGAGCAAAGGTTGCAACTAAGGGAATGGCGAACGACGGAGAAATTAACGATGCCAACACCCAAGCCAACGTCATCCAAGATGTTGCTGGCAAGAGTGGCCGTAACAAAAAGAGGAATGACACCAACAAGAGCCGGGAGGTGCCACCCGAGGTTGTGTCAAATGAAGGGCTTACATCCCAAGAACCATTTGCCACTGAGGCGAGCGAGGATGAAGTGGAGGTCCTGCCCAAGGACGTCTCGCTCGGTAAAAAGTTAGTGATGAAGATGAACGCGGGGATGGATGACGTGGAGATCTTTGGCCAACACTTGGGGAAAGTGGAAGGCACCCTTAGCGTTCTTGAGGGGCACATTCTTGAAGAGATTGAGAGTATCTGAAATGACCTAGAGGAACGTACACAGACCGAGATGGAACTAAGGCAAACCATCACTGCCTTTGCAGACTCATAGAGGCTTTGATTACTATCGATGCTATGAAGGCAAAGATAGAGTCACTCGAGGAGCATGTTAGTGCTAGCGTGATCGAGGCAGCCAGCAATATTGTGGTGACGAGGGAGGCCAAGACCGATGCTCCCAAACCCCTGGTGTTCAAAGGTGTTCGTGATGCATAAGAAGTGAAAAAGTTCCTTTAGCACTTGGAAAACTACTTCACGCACGGCAAAGTGAGGGACGACGAGGCCATGATCAACATTGCAGTGTTGTACCTCTCAAAGACTGTCATGCTTTGGTGGAGAAGGAATATGGCCGATGTGGATAAAAGTCTATTTACTATTAGCACGTAGGACCAGTTCAAAGCCGTGTTCAAGTGACAGTTTTTTCCAAACAATGTCCTGTACGAGGCAAGGCGTAATCTTAGGGAGTTGAAGCAAACAGGGAGCATACGTGTCTATGTCAAGGAGTTCACTACCCTTATGCTTCAAATACCCAACCTGACCAATGATGACTTGTTGTTCCACTTCATGGACGGGTTGAAAAATTGGGCTAAGCAGGAGTTGCAATGTCGGCAAGTCGCAGATATAGACCAAGCCATAGTGGAGGCCGAATCATTTTGAAGGATTTCAGGCATGACAAGCACGACAAAGGCAAATGCAAAGAATCAAAGTTTAACAATGTCAAAGGTGGGGGAGACCGTGGCAAAGGCAAGGAGATACAACAACAATACTACAAGACTCAAAATTCCAAAAAGTTGTGTGGCCGTGAGGGCTACGCCGAGAAGAAGGCACAGGCCGAGAAGAAGGGATGTTACATATGCGGAGGGCCGCACAGCTTCAAGAATTGTCCCGACCTAAAGAGCCTCAGTGCCATGGTCTGTGAACAGAAGGAGCAGCCGCAAGGAGAGAATTCGGGAACCGCACAGTTGGGTATGATCGGATTATGCGGTGCTGTCACGAAGCAATCTATCCAACCTACCGAGAATGGAAATCAGTACGTGGATCTCACCATCAACAACAACCATCCTCGTGCAATGGTGGATACTGGAGCAACTCATAATTTCGTGACTGAGGTTGCCGCAAAGAGACTAGAATTGAAGCTTGCTCCAACCAACTCTCGCGTTAAGACTGTGAATGCCGAGGACAGAATGCTCATGGGGTAGCTAATGGAGTTGGTGTCAAATTGGAAACTTAGAAAGGTATGACAAACTTTACTGTAATCGCTATGGATATCTTTGACATAGCTGCTGGCAAGAGTGGCCGTAACAAAAAGAGGAATAACACCAACAAGAGCCGGGAGGTGCCACCCGAGGTTGTGTCAAATGAAGGGCTTACATCCCAAGAACCATTTGCCACTGAGGCGAGCGAGGATGAAGTGGAGGTCCTGCCCAAGGACGTCTCGCTCGGTAAAAATTTAGTGATGAAGATGAACGCGGGGATGGATGACATGGAGATCTTTGGCCAACACTTGGGGAAAGTGGAAGGCACCCTTAGCGTTCTTGAGGGGCACATTCTTGAAGAGATTGAGAGTATCTGAAATGACCTAGAGGAACGTACACAGACCGAGATGGAACTAAGGCAAACCACCACTGCCTTTGCAGACTCATAGAGGCTTTGATTACTATCGATGCTATGAAGGCAAAGATAGAGTCACTCAAGGATCATGTTAGTGCTAGCGTGATCGAGGCAGCCAACAATGTTGTGGTGACGAGGGAGGCCAAGACCGAGGCTCCCAAACCCCTGGTGTTCAAAGGTGTTCGTGATGCATAAGAAGTGAAAAACTTCCTTTAGCACTTGGAAAAGTACTTCAGGCACAGCAAAGTGAGGGACGACGAAGCCATGATCAACATTGCAGTGTTGTACCTCTCAGAGACTGCCATGCTTTGGTGGAGAAGGAATATGGCCGATGTGGATAAAAGTCTATGTACTATTAGCACGTGGGACCAGTTCAAAGCCGTGTTCAAGCGACAGTTCTTTCCAAATAATGTCCTGTACGAGGCAAGGCGTAATCTTAGGGAGTTGAAGAAAATAGGGAGCATACGTGTCTATGTCAAGGAGTTCACTACCCTTATGCTTCAAATCCCCAACCTGACCAGTGATGACTTGTTGTTCCACTTCATGGACGGGTTGAAAAATTGGGCTAAGAAGGAGTTGCATTGCCGGCAAGTCGCAGATATAGACCAAGCCATAGTGGAGGCCGAATCATTGATGGATTTCAGGCATGACAAGCACGACAAAGGCAAATGCAAAGAATCAAAGTTTAACAATGTCAAAGGTGGGGGAGACCGTGGCAAAGGTAAGGATATACAACAACAATACTACAAGACTCAAAATTCCAAAAAGTCATGTGGCCGTGCGGGCTACGCCGAGAAGAAGGCACAGGCCGAGAAGAAGGGATGTTACATATACGGAGGGCCGCACAGCTTCAAGAATTGTCCCGACCTAAAGAGCCTCAGTGCCATGGTCCATGAACAGAAGGAGCAGCCGCAAGGAGAGAGTTCGGGAACCGCACAGTTGGGTATGATCGGATTATGCGGTGCTGTCACGAAGCAATCTATCCAACATACCGAGAATGGAAATCAATACGTGGATCTCACCATCAACAACAACCATGCTCGTGCAATGGTGGATACTGGAGCAACTCATAATTTCGTGACTGAGGTTGCCGCAAAGAGACTAGAATTGAAGCTTGCTCCAACCAACTCTCGCGTTAAGACTGTGAATGCCGAGGAGAGAATGCTCGTGGGGTAGCTAATGGAGTTGGTGTCAAATTGGAAACTTGGAAAGGTATGACAAACTTTACTGTAATCGCTATGGATATCTTTGACATCATATTGGGGAAAGAGTTCTTTAGACATTGTCGTACTTTGATCGACCCCTACCTCCAACATCTCTTGGTTATGGAGCGAGAAGGAGCTTGCATGGTACCTACAGTGACTATGCCACACGGACAGATCCAAGCACAACTCTCAGCTATGTAGGTTGTCAAGGGGATCAATAAGGGGGAACCGACGTTCGTGGCAACCATCACAAGTCTGGAGAAAGACAAGAATTTTCAAGAGACACTGCTGCCTTACATAGAGAAGTTGCTTGAGGAAAACAAATATGTCATGCCAGGGGAGTTGCATAAACACTTGCCGCCTAGGCGAGAGGTGGATCACAAGATTGAGTTGGAGCCAAGGGCTAAGTCACCAGCATTTGCCCCATATCGTATGGCACCGCCCGAGCTAGAGGAGCTCAGGAAACAATTGAAAGAGTTGCTAGATGCTGGTCATATTCGCCCATCAAAGGCACCTTTTAGCGCACCAGTATTGTTCCAGAAGAAGGAGGATGGATCGCTGCACTTGTGCATAGACTACCGAGCACTTAATAAGGTCACAATGAAGAATAAGTTCCTGATCCCGCTCATTGCTGACTTGTTCGATAGACTTGGGCAAGCCAAGTACTTTACCAAGGTGGATCTTCGCAGGGCTATTACCAGGTTTGCATTGTAGAAGAGGATGAGTCAAAGACAACATGTGTGACGAGATATAGAGCCTTTTAGTGGTTAGTGATGCCCTTCGGCTTAACCAATGCACTGGCCACATTTTGTACCCTTATGAATAAGATTTTTCATCCCTACCTTGATCAGTTCATGGTAGTCTACATAGACGACATATTCATCTACATCAACACCTTGGAGGAGCACATGGATCACTTAAGGAAGGTTTTCCAAGTCTTACAGGAGAATGAACTATACATTAAGAGGGAGAAATGTGAGTTTGCACAATCAAAGGTGCACTTTTTAGGCCATGTAATTAGCAATGGCGAGCTACGCATGGACGAGGCTAAGGTACGTGCTATCCATGAGTGGGAGGCACCCATAAAGGTAATTGAGTTTAGATCCTTCCTTGGCCTTGTTAACTACTATCGTCGGTTCATGAGTGGCTACTCAACAAAAGCCGAACCATTGACTGAGTTGCTAAAGAAGAGCAAACCATGGGTTTGGACGGAGCATTGTCAAAAAGCGTTTGAAGGCCTTAAGGAAGCTGTAACAGAGGAACTAGTCTTGGCGCTGCCTGACTTTGCCAAGACATTTGAGGTGCACACAAATGCCTCAGACTTTGCCATTGGGGGTGTCCTGATGAAGGATAAGCATCCCATAGCGTTTAAGAGCCGTAAGTTAAATGAGACAGAGCGGCGTTACACGATGCAAGAGAAGGAAATGACTGGCATTGTGCATTGCCTTTGTACATGGAGACATTATTTGCTCGGGTCGAGGTTCGTGGTCAAGACCGACAATATAACTACTAGCTACTTTCAGACGCAGAAGAAGCTCACACAAAACAGGCTAGGTTGTTATACCCATGTTTTCGTACGTGGAAGTACGCCAGAAATAAATTGATGAAAGCTCGAAAATGAGATGTTACATATCGTATTTTCAGACATTAAAGTTTCGTCGTAAGTTTATCGACACAAGCTCGGGAATGAGATTATTTTGAGGTTACAAATATTATGCTATTTCAAATAAGTGATGAGTAAATTCGTGAAGGTGAGAGGGTAAGCAAATCGAAGAAAATAAATTTCGTCGAAGTTTGATATATTGGGATAAAATACGGTACGAGCTAAAATACTCGGTATTTATGGACTAGTGCCATACAAGGTATCACATGACCATGATAGTAAGGTGTATAAAGGGTGTTAAAAGTAAGTAATATTTTAAGTAATTATGTGGATAATTGGTTAATTATTGAGTAATGGGACATTACCTAGTTAATTAAGAAGTTGAGGGATAATTAATTGAAATCTTTTGGATAAGCCTTGAATCCCAACGTGGCAACAATACATAGTCAAGCAAGTGACTCTTTATTCACAAAGCAAGTGGAAAAGTTAGATTAATTTTTGTAGCCAAGTCTTGCTAAGTGGGTTCCACACTCAATTATTAAAAAGAAACCTCTCTAATTCATTAGTAAATCTCTATAAAGCTAAGAGAAACATTCAGCAAACTCACTCACAAAAGATGAGATGTTAGCAACGTGACTTCTTACCTATTTTCTGCAAATTCCCACAAAAATGTGAATTATTGCAATCCAAAGGGATCCAACAAGAATTATTAGCAACGTAAAATTTTGCAGTTCTAAAGGAGTACGGTGCAACCTTTTCCAAGAATATCATACTGATTTTTCCCTACTCCAGGTATGTTAAGGCTATCCCTTCTTTCCTTTTGGCATGATCCGTACGAAACAAACGAAACGAACAAATACACAACTTTCATAAATGACTCTATTGATAAAAATACTAGGGATGTCTATATTCTTGATTCTCCATGTGAATTATTATTATATCCTCTGTTCATGGGTCTCGGAAAAATACGTATGTGATAAAATCTATCCGACATGCATATTATTTTTATGACTTTCTGAAAAATCTTATTAACGTATTTCTTATGCATTTCATGCATTTATACATATACATTGACCCATGACCAGATGTCATTATATATACGGCGTTATATACGCACCACCACCTGATCAGCTGGTATACGTTGATAATTTGCCTATAGTGGCTGAAATGATATGATGGGATGCCCTCAGAGGCTTGATGATGTTATGAACGCATATACCTATGCATGGTATGACATTTATACGCATATGCATGACATTATAAAAAATAAAATGATTCACAGAGCTATGCAAACGTACATGCGAGTCTTTTACTCCATGTTTCTCTCATGTCTATTATTTACTGTTTTTCATTCCTTACATATTCGGTACATTATTTGTACTGACGTCCCTTTTGCCTGGGGACGCTGCGTTTCATGCCTGCAGGTCTCGATAGACAAGTCGAGAGTCCTCCAAGTAGGCGATCAACTCAGCAAAATATATTGGTGCACTCCATTCGCTCCGGAGTTTCTTGATTGGTCAGTATGATTTAGATGTGTATGGTTTGGTATGGCGGGCCTCTGTCCTGACCTTTGTGGCAGTTATATATTTTTAGAGGCTTGTAGATAGATGTCATGTATATTAAGAATTGTACGGCCTTGTCGGCCTATGTTTTGAGTTTATTAATGATCATGTTGACCTATTAGGTCCGTATGTCACGTGTATATGATGATGTATAAGAAAGATACGTTACGTTGGTACTCGGTTAAGTAAGGCACCGGGTGCTTATCGCGGCTCATCGGTTTGGGTCGTGACAAAAGTGGTATCAGAGCAGTTCTATCCTAGAGAGTCTAGAAGCCATGTCTAGTAGAGTCTTGTTTATGGGTGTGTTGTGCACCGCACTTATAAGCAAGAGGCTACAGGGCATTTAGGACTGTTACTCTTTCTTCTTACTCTAGATCGTGTGGTAGAGCTCAGTTGCAGGAACTCAATTTCCTAAACTCTATCTTATTCATAATACGATGATGCCTACATCCAGAAAGACGATTGGTAAGGGATATAGTTGTGAAAGAGTTGAGTCAGAGGAACTCGATTTTTGCATCATGCTTTTGATGGATAAAGATGGGGTATTCAGCAGATCATGTGTATACTAAGATATGTAAGCTTCTTGATAAGGATCCCTAAGGCAAGAATGCCTATCCACTCTTATGATAAAAAGCAATGAAAGAATCAGAAGGTATAAGTTTCAAGAAGTAAAAGAAGCAAGATGAAAAAGGGTACGTGGAATCCACTTAATAAAGATTATCATTATTTACCATTCAGGAAGGGAGATATAAATATTTTGAGTTACTTTCAACAGTGACAAATGTATGTACAATCGGCCACACCGATCTCAGTTATGCCCTATGGGAGCTAACAGACATAGTTTAAGAGAAGGACGAGTTATCAGGATCCGGCTGGGGATAGAGTAACCCAAAACAGTGGATGGATTGGTGGAGTTAGTTGACGTTTTCGAAGGATATAGCAAACGTGGTAATGGATCTCCTTGTAAGACACCTCGATGGTGCACCCTAAAATAGTATAGCTAGATATGAGTACTACAAAGATAAGCACTGGAATCCTAGAAGGGATAAATATTATCTTAGTGTGACTCCCGTCCCTAGCAGAGAGAGAATGTCAGGCAACCCGAAGGGCCGGTGGATGGAGCAAGGGGAGTTAAAAGCAAAAGAATGTCTTGTTGGAGTTTTCAGAATAATGTGATAGACATAAATATTAGTGAGGGAATAAGAAGAGAATTAATGAAGCATTATGAGTAAGATATGATACATGCATGACAACGGTAGAGTATTACAGAATCTATAGTCAAGTGAAGGAAAAAACGAGAGGTGACAGGTTTTGAGACAACAAAAGAGTATAGGCCATAAAGTCATATCCTCACTTAGAGAAATAAGTTCGTGACTCCAACGCAACTACCGGAAGGAAAAGTTAGACTCCGGAGTAATAGAAATCAGTATGGGCTGGTGAACAAGATAAACTAAACGTGAATTAGGGACTCAGTGATTGGATAATACTCGGCATCATGAGAGTTTCATATTTTGTTCCGGCGATAATAGAATGGATAACAGAAGAATATTCATGAGAAATTCAGAGAATAGTCATTCAGGAAGATGCTTCCCTAACGCAAGCAATGTGAGCAAAGTTAAGCTTAAGGGACTATGTGTGCCAGTTACACTAAGTGCCACTCTCGCGAGTAAGGAATTTCGTTATCCTTGGTACAGAAGGATTACTGCAAGGCGAGTAAGGGTCATCGATAATGCGAGAAGACGCCAATGATGAAGAGGTAAAACATCTATAGGTAGATTGTTGTAGTGCAAAATATTAGTACTTCCCTAAAGGGGGAATATGGAGTGATGTGGCATTAAGTCAGAATTAAGTGATTCCAGTAATTATGGAATGGTAAAGGAAGAATGCGATAAAAATGAGAAAGGGATGAGATTGCACTTATTCAAAGCCTACAGATAGGCTACGATTCCAGAACATTATGCAAACACGATGTCAAGGAGAGGAAGTGAGGGTTCCTGCTCGAGATGTTATTGATAAATAAGGAGCCAATACGAGACATAAGTTAAGACAAAGGAAATAACCCAAGAAAGATTACGCGGAATATTGATATGAGAGTGGGCCAATGAATAGTTAGTAGTTGATTCAAGAAGAGCCTAGTTATGGCTAGACAAGAGGATACAGACAAATCAATAGATCGTGCAAGATAAACAAAGTGAACCCCAACATGGGGAATTCAATCTCACATATATGATATCGCGACCTTGAGAAATATTCAGATAAGAGTTGGGGTAATTAAAGATACCGTATGAGTGTTATGAAAATAAAAGAGAGTCCCACTGGAAAAACAATCAAAACTTCAGTTCAGAAGATACCGTACGAGCACATGAGCGTGGAGGAAAGTAACTAAGGATAATTATATGTGATTACGAACATCAAATAATCTATCGGGTATACGATGTAATAAGCTCGCAGCTTTACAAGAGTCAGAGGGTCTTCCCTAAGTACTACAACGAAAGACTAGTTGAGGAAATAAGAGAGAAGGCTTCAACCTAAGCACAAGTGACCTAAATAGTAAATGGTCTTGTAACAACAATCTCACTACAAAATTATATGCACTCCAAAAGAAAGTGGCACCTACCATGGCTAATGAGCGGGGAGTAAAACCAAAAGTAATATTCGAGACCATATGAGTTGCACAAAAATTTCGGCATTCGTGAGAACTCAGTTAAGCTAAGTATGCACGCAACAAGGGGGAAAAAGACCAGGAAAAGAAATTGCTTACGTTGAAGAAAGCTGAAATGGAACGAAAGGAATTATTCGATTAATGATCAGCCGTAGAAGACTTCGGTATAAGTTAAAAGAAGGAATTGGGTCCAGGTCATAGACAAAGGATTAAATTATTAGAAGATTGTATCATGGTTTTCCATAGCGTCCATGAAAGGCCAAAGTAATAACTAAATGTCATGAGCCGCATATCGGAAAATAGCTTAAGACTACATAAAGGATGATCAGAAGGAAGAGGAAACTAAAGAGTTACATCAACTAAGTAAATCAAGAATTTGATTATTGGACCCAGAAAATTATAGAAATCATGATTGAGAACATTACAGGATCACTCTTAATATCAGAGGTACCAAAGGGATAGTACAACAACCATATTCTATAATGGCTCTACGATAAAGTCAGTTAGAAAAATACCAGCCTCATAAGAATTCAGTATGGAGCTCCCACCGGATTGTATAGGCACCAGAGGTGCAAGTATTATAATAGAGCTTCAAATTATGGATGTGAATTATATCTATGTGGAAGGGAGGTCATGAAAGAGATAAAAGATACGATGCGAGATTTTAAGGTAAGTAAGGTAAAGGTGAACAAGGCACAATATACTCAAAGGCAGAAAATCGTGAATAGTCCATGCTTCGGATAGAAGGCTAGAGCACTAGGATTCAATATCCAGGAATGATAGCAGCGTCGTCAATGGCGTACCTTCCAGCCTATGGTTTCTAAGTAACGAGAGATCTAGTCAAGAGAGTAAAGAAGAGTTAGAGATGATGCGATGTCTCGCTTGATGTTCCAGAATAATACAAGGAAATATATGGTGCAAGCAAGATTGCGAGCAATATAAATGGATATATGTAGGTCGCAAGCTAAAGTATGGTAAAGCGACAAGGTTTTGGGAAGACATAAGTGAGGATAAGAAAGGGCAAGTGAGAAGGTGACGAAAATGGATAAGTCCTCAGGATTAAGCCCATGAAAACAAGAAGATTTGATGGTTTCTCTAAGTTATAGAAAGCTCAGTATAGCCTGAATGAACTCAAAGGAGTTTAAGACTAGTAACATTTAGAAGAGATGAAATGTTGCCCTCGTAGTAGAATGAGGGTGTAATCGTGGTAAATGGTACAAGATTAAAATACCCATGTAAGGTGAATAACATTGGGATGCTATGAAATATGGTTATGGAAGCATGGTATCGTCCCCGGGTGGATCAGTCTAATCATTTCAGATGTTCCCCGATAAGACGTAAGCCCTAGTAATAATGTTTTACATGAGAAGTTTCAAGATATCAGTGGTAGATTGTAGATCAACATTGAGGTAAATCAACAATGGATGGATAGAAGTTACAAAGTACGAAATGAGATATGGCAATATTCGTAAGTTCGACAAAGTACCGACCAAATAACTTCAATACACTTATAGATGCCCAGATGGACATCTTATCAAGTTCTGTATATGTTCCCAAAGTGAGGCTTAAAGATTGGATAAAAGCTGAAGGGAAGAGTCGCATAGGAGCACATGCAAAAAAAAAAAAAAAAGTCCTACAGGATGCATGGAAGAAGGTAGCAAGAGTTACGAAATTAGAAGAATTCCGACCACAAACCGTGATGTGAGAAAAAGGCCTAAAGGGGGGAATGCCCTGACCTTTGGAATTGTTCACAGAACAGTTACCTAGATGGCAATAAGAGTACTAAAGTATTCGAAAGGCATAAGTCATGAAAATAATAAGTGCATCAGTCAACATTCGAGGACGAATATTCCAAAAGGGGGAATGATGTTACACCCCATGTTTTCGTACGTGGAAGTACGCCAGAAATAAATTGATGAAAGCTCGGAAATGAGATGTTACATCCCGTATTTTCAGACGTTAAAGTTTCGTCGTAAGTTTATCGACGCAAGCTCGGGAATGAGATTATTTTGAGGTTACAAATATTATGCTATTTCAAACAAGTGATGAGTAAATTCGTGAAGGTGAAAGGGTAAGCAAATCGAAGAAAATAAATTTCGTCGAAGTTTGATATATTGGGATAAAATACGGCCCGAGCTAAAATACCCGATATTTATGGATTAGTGTCATACAAGGTACCACATGACCATGATAGTAAGGTGTATAAGGGGTGTTAAAAGTAAATAATATTTTAAGTAATTATGTGAATAATTAGTTAATCATTGGGTAATGGGACATTACTTAGTTAATTAAGAAGTTGAGGGATAATTAATTGAAATCTTTTGGATAAGCCTTGAATCCCAACGTGGCAGCAAGACATAGTCAAGCAAGTGACTCTTTAATCACAAAGCAAGTGGCAAAGTTAGATTAATTTTTGTGGCCAAGTCTTGCTAAGTGGGGCCCACATCTCAATTATTAAAAAGAAACCTCTCTAATTCATTAGTAAATTTTCTATAAAGCTTAGAGAAACATTCAGCATACTCACTCACAAAAGATGAGATGTTAGCAACGTGACTTCTTACCTATTTTCTGCAAATTCCCACAAAAACGTGAATTATTGCAATCCAAAGGGATCCAACGAGAATTATTAGCAACGCAAATTTTTGCGGTTCTAAAGGAGTACGGTGCAACTTTTTCCGAGAATATCATACTGATTTTTTCGTACTCCAGGTATGTTAAGGCTATCCCTTCTTTCCTTTTGGTATGATCCGTACGATACAAACGAAACGAGCAAATACGTAACTTTCATATATGACTCTATTCATAGAAATATTAGGGATGTCTATATTCTTGATTCCCCATGTGAATTATTATTATATCCTCTGTTCACGGTTTTCAGAAAAATACGTATTTGATAAAATTTATCCGAATAAAATTTATCTGACATGCATATTATTTTTATGACATTCCGAAAAATCTTATTAATGTATTTCTTATGCATTTCATGCATTTGTACATGTATATTGACCCATGACCAGATGGTGTTATATACGCGTATATATATGTATATGGGATATGGGAAAAGGTTACGATGTTATATACGCACCACCACCTGATCAGCTGGTATACGTTGATAATTTGCCCACAGTGGCCGAAATAATATGATGGGATGCCCTCAGAGGCTTTATGATGTTATGAACGTGTATACCTATGCATGGTATGACAGTTATACGCATATGCATGATATTATAAAAAAATAAAATGATTCACAGAGTTATGCAAATGTACATTCGAGTCTTTTTTACTCCATATTTCTCTCATGTTTATTATTTACTGGTTTTCATTCCTTACATAGTCGGTACATTATTTGTACTGACATCCCTTTTGCCTGGGGACGTTGCGTTTCATGCCCGCAGGTCTTGATAGACAGGTCGAGAGTCCTCCAAGTAGGCGATCAGCTCAACAAAAGATATTAGTGCACTCCATTCGCTCCGGAGTTGCTTGATTGGTCAGTATGATTTAGATGTGTATGGTTTGGTATGGCGGGGCTTTGTCCCGACCTTTATGACAGTTATATATTCTTAGAGGCTTGTAGACAGATATCATGTATATGAAGGATTGTACGGCCTTGTCGGCCTATGTTTTGAGTTTATTAATGATTATGTTGGCCTATTAGGTCCGTATGTCACGTGTATATGATGATGTAATAAGAAAGATACGTTACGTTGATACTCGGTTGAGTAAGGCATCGGGTGCCCGTCGCGGCCCATCGGTTTGGGTCGTGACATAGGTGGCAGGATTTCTTGGCCGAATTTGATTATGTGTTGGAGAATAAGCCGAGCAAAAGTAACGTTGTAGCCGATGCCTTATGCCGGAAAGCCGAGCTTGCTGCAATCACTTCAACAAGATGGGACATTCGTGAGGCTATAAAATAGGCATGTAGCATGATCCAGCAGCCAAACAACTTATCGAGTTAGCCAACCAGGGCAATACGAGACATTTTTGTGTCGAAAACGGCCTACTGCTTACCACAAGTCGGCGGGTCTACGTACCTAAGTTTGGAGACATTATACAGCGGATCATAAGGGAGAGTCATGACACAATGTGGGTTGGTCATCTAGGCCAACGTCGCACTAGAGCCTTGGTTGAGTCAGTCTACTATTGGCCACGCATGCGAGATTACATATAGTGTTATGTGCAGACTTGTCTTGTCTGTCAACAGGACAAGGTTGAGTAACAAAAACCCAGAGGACTTTTGGAGCCACTACCAGTTGCAGAACGTCTATGGGAGAGCGTGACTATGGACTTTATCATTTGCCTAACGAAGTCTAACGGTTATGGTACTATTATGGTGGCGGTGGATAGATTTTCCAAATATGCCACCTTCATGCTCGCCTCACCAGATTGCACTGCCAAGGAAGCCGCCAAACTATTATTTAAGAACACGGTGAAGTATTGGGTCTTACCAAGGCATATTATCAGTGACCGAGACCCCCGTTTTACTAGAAATTTTTGGAGATAGTTATTCGACATACTTGGCACGGAACTGCACTTTTCCACTAGTTTCCACCCATAGACGGATGGACAGACGGGATGGGTAAATGCCTTACTGGAATGCTACTTGAGGCATTATATAAGCGCGCATCAAAAAGATTGGGCAAGGCTCCTGGACATCGCCCAATTCTCTTATAACTTGCAGCGGAGTGAGTCCACGGGACGGACACCATTTGAGCTAGTCATAGGCCAACAGCCATAAACTCCACATTCATTACGAGTTGCGTTTGAGGGAAAGAGTTTAGGGGCTTATCATATGGCCAAAGGATGGGGGGAGCAACTTGACACTGCTAAGTCCTACTTGGATAAGGCAGCTAAGAAGATGAAGAAGTTTGCGGACCGTAATCGGCGTCCCACAGACTATAGAGTTGGGGACATGGTAATGGTGAAGTTTAACCCAAGACAGTTCAAGGCACTGCGGGGCATGCATCAGAATCTGATTCGCAAGTATGAGGGGCCATTTAAGATCGTCTCCAAGGTAGGCAAGATCTCATACAAGCTTGACATGCCATCTTATCTTAAGATCTATCATATCTTCCATGCCTGCATGCTTAAGCCATATCATGAAGACAAGGATGATCCGAGTAGGAGCCAATCAAGTCGAGTGCCTATTACTATCACTGCCTCACATGACCGGGAGATTGAGGCTATTATTGATTACCAGGCCAGGAGAAAATAAGGGCAGAAAACCACCACAATGTTCCTCATCCATTGGAAGGGGCAATCTCTGGAGGAGGCCACGTGGGAACGATATGAAGACTTATGGCAATTCAAATATAAGATTTGAGAGTTTATGCAGCAACATTGCACCGCGGTCGTCGCAACATTAGGTGGGGGAGAGTGTAATGACCCGCCATGTCACCATGCCATATAGGCACCATTTGGAATATATTAATACCATGTGGAAGCTTACATAGGAGGAAAGCTAGTATTCACGAGAAGATTCTAGAGAAGTATGGACATTTCCTTTGGAAAACCCTAGATGCTTATGGATTTGCTAGAAAAGTCCTTGGAATCTTCTAGGCTTGTAGAAAATTTTAGAGAAAACCCCTATCTTGTAAATATTAAGGACTTGTTTAATAATTAATATTTTACACTCTAGCCCCTAGGAGACTAGTATATAAAGGGGGTCATTCATTTGTAATTCATCAAGAAAACAATTCAAGTTCTCTCTAATACAAAATTTTCTTTAACAATTCTCTTGTGTTCTTTCTACCATTCTCTTAGCGATCTCGAGTGTAGTAAGACTGACTTGGCATAGCAAGAACGTGAGCAAGTTGTACAAGACCGTAAGCGAGTTGTCAAGTGCCGCACGTGTACGTGACATTATGTATTTAATTTAAAGCATTTTAAGAAAAGAAAGAGGAGTCCTTTTCCTTCTTCTGCTTGCCGCGCCAGCAATACAAGTTCACAAGTACATCCTGACAGGGAGCATAATTTCACATTCCAAGAATCAAAATTTGAGTATGGGGACAGAGAGTTTGCAATTGGATATTTTATTTCGTCAATAATTATATTAATGTTAGAATAAGCATGAAGTATTAAGGATAGCAAGATGGCAAAAGAACAAAAGGAGATACTAATAGTTTTCGAAGACGGCATGACGTACAATACACAATATGCCTTCAACATTTTGTTATATAATATGGCATATTTGACTATAACTACTCCTCTTCTTCTCTCTCTCTTTTAATCTTCTCATGATCATAACAATGAGCATTAGAGCTGTAAAAACCATAACACTTACTCTGCAGCTTAGTCTTGGTTTTTTTCTCTTCATTTTTATTAATGGTGAAGCCAAGTGTGGAAATGGTTGTGACATGGCTTTGGCTTCGTACCATACTTGGCCAGGAGCTAATTTGACTTACATTGGTCACATATTCAACCGAACAATCCCAGATATTCTAAAATACAATCCTGAAATTACAAGCCAAGATAGTATCACTAGTGATACGAGGATTAATGTCCCATTTTCTTGTGATTGTTTAAATGGTGATTTTTTGGGACATACTTTTGTTTATAAAACAGTGTTTGGTGATACGTACAAAAAAGTTGCCACTATGGTCTTTGCAAATCTTACAACGGAGTATTGGCTCAAACGGGTCAACACGTATGACCCGATCAACATACCGGATTATGCCATGATCAATGTGACAGTGAATTGCTCGTGTGGCGATAGAGACGTGTCCGACGATTATGGGTTGTTCGCCACGTACCCTCTTCGTCGGGGAGAGAACTTGTCAACGGCGGCCATGGCGTCGGGTGTGCCGGCTGAGTTGTTGGAGAAGTTCAATCCGGGTTTGGATTTTGGTTCCGGGTCAGGAATAGTGTTTGTGCCGGCTAGAGGTTAGTGACTAGGATTTTTGTTGTTTATTTGAATTGGAAATTAGTTATTTAATACCTTGAACGTTATTGTTTCAAACTGGACCAGCAAATGAGCAAAAGATAGCATAATGGATTTCTTAGTTTATTTTAGTCATAGCAAGGTGTAACTGGACCTTGCCAGTTGCCAATGAAGTTTGAATTTGAATTCAGTGACCTTTTATCATGTTAACTTAGTTGGATGTTTTTTTCTTTATTCATTATCAATCGATTATATATGTTAAACATAAAAATTTTGATAGAAATGCTTTGTATTTATCTTGCTCTA
This sequence comes from Nicotiana tomentosiformis, assembly GCF_000390325.3. Classification (NCBI taxonomy): domain Eukaryota; kingdom Viridiplantae; phylum Streptophyta; class Magnoliopsida; order Solanales; family Solanaceae; genus Nicotiana; species Nicotiana tomentosiformis. The sequence continues at coordinate 84,359,395 of NC_090813.1, read as the reverse complement.
ATTACAATATCAGACAATTTATAACATCAACCGACCTTTCTCTTTTATCTGAACTTAACACCAACTATATATTTTTGTGAATTCACATAGATGAAGTTATCTATTCCCTCATTATGTAAAAGAGTACTCATTGATTGTTTGGTCCATAAAGAATAGCGTGAACCTTCATCGCAAACTTCACGGCCCAAATATCTTAAAGTTCAGAGTACTATTCTTTAAGTTCAAACTCCACAATTTTTGAACTGCAGGACACTATTATGAAGTTCGATCTGCAAAAACTGAACTTCAGTACAGAAATTCCAAAAAACTTTGAAGAAGCGATCCTCTACTGTTCTTTTTTTTTAAAACTGTGGCTATGTTTTAAATTATCTAATGCTGAGTATGTTTTAAAAAAGCAATATAAATGTGGCTAAAAGTGCACTTACGCTATCTAAAAAAGAAAGGATAACCGACTTACCGACGGCACGGCATCCCTATTTACCTGCGCATCCATACGCTGACAAGGGAGCGGCAAATTTAAGAAGTGCACTAACTATTCACAAGGTAGCCATGGATGACAGCTTCAGAGTACGGGTGGACAAGGTCTTCGGCTCTCTGACTTCGACGGCCCCCTCCTCCAATTTGAGTTCTCTCTGGTGTTTAACCGACGACGAGATTCACAAAAGGGAATGGGACAGGGATAGCCCCTCCCGAGAACTACTCGACTTTGATTCCAAACCCTGCCCTCCTCATATTGACGGCTTCTTCGCTAAGCCCCACCTGCAAACCCTAGATTTCCCCAAACAGCTCCAGTCCGATCTGGAAGAGCTCAGTGACGGCCAAGAAGAACCAGATGCTGATGAACCGGATATCCGGTCCTGCATTGGTTTAGATTCCACTCTCGATTATGAGGAGGAAGAGGACGAATTTGACAAAGTGGCCGTCGGTAGGGAGAAGCAGCAGCCTAGTGACCGCTTGTACTTGCGGGACGTCTCCGACTACGGAATTCCTACGGATACCTACAATGAGCTTCCTCTTACACTTGAGGAAGTTGAGAGAGATCCTCGCGCTAATCACCTGGCCGCCAAGCTCAGGCTCCAGGAAGATGCTGCTGAGGCCGCCGCCCTCAGAGAAGCTCATTTCACTTCCATGCCACCTCCTAAAGTGTTCAGGTTCAACGAAGATTCTAATTTGCCCCCGGATTCGTCCGTTCCAGATTATATAAGGAATCCGTCCAAGTATACTTGCTATGCGCTTGATGCCTCAGATAATATGGATGAAGCATCCAACCGGAAAGCCTACATGGACTTCTTCAGTCTCATGAAGAAACGAGCACAGCTGGAGGATGATAGCGCCACTAATTTCCAGAAATTTCCTACATTTAACCCGAGAATGAAGCAGCAGGAGCCTGCTGGCCCCTCCACCAAGCAGCCCGCTAAGGCAGAACAAATGCAAGTGAGAAAAGCAATTCCCCTTAGCATTATTGCCGTGGAATCTGATAATGCTCAAGTCTCTGCATTGGAAGAAGATGAGTGGTATAATGCATCCCACAGAGCTAGACCTGGAAGTTTGCAGAAGCACAGCAGACGCTATAGAACTAGGGCCATTATGGACATTGACGACCACAGTGCTTGATTTTCACTTTTGTGTGATTCATTTTGGAAAGAGTCTACCCCGAGCAATTACATTGTGTGTGTGTGTGTAAAACCAAGAAAAGGAGAGCTTTTCGGCATTTTGGTGTTAATCTTTTTTTCAGGGTAGGACTTGAATCATGTGGTAATTATGGGGAATGAATGGTATCATCCATTTGTTGTTTTAATTTAACTGTTAATACTACCCTGTATTACCTGATATTGCTCTGACTAAATGTCACTATGAATTGTTTTGAGGATAGGAACCGATATAGCTCGGTTGTAGGCTTGTAGCTTGTGTGGTTTCGCCCGAGCTACACACAGTTGGAAAATCCTAAAATTATGTATATTTACAATAAGTAGATGTGACTAACTAATTACTGACTAATGCCTAGACAGCTAGACACTAACTGCCTAGTGATTGATACGTTTATTCTAAGTTGGTAACCAGATTACAAAAGAGTAGCGTGTGAGCTTGCAGTGATACTCTGGAGTCCTGATCCTAAAAATCTTGGATCCGTCTCCGCTTGAGGACTACTGCATGTGAATACGATCTTATAAATATTCAGTGATTTAACTCCTCAGAAGTTGGTAGAGGAATAAACAAGGAAGTGAATTGGTTTTGCTCCTGCAAAATATAATTCATTTGTTTAATATACGAGGTTACACTTATATATAAGTTTAGTATATTCAAAATCCAATTGATCGAGAAATTAAGGCCGGCTATAATAAAGATCAGCTATTAAATTGGATGGAAGATTAGCAAGTAATGCATTAATACTTAAAACAATCTGGTGAAGTAGGTGGTTTATGGATAGGTTTTGCAAGTTGTTTTACTGTGCAAAAGCTCCAATTTTTTTTTTTCTTGGAATGATTTAATATGGATGAAAAAGGATTCATGGTAAAGAATGATTATTTATATTTGTTAAATTTGCCATACTGCTGACCTAGTAATCTTTTTTTTTTGTTCCTTTACACTATCATTGCAGATGCATATGGAAAATTTCCATCATTGAAGACAAGGTTTTATCCAATCTTGATAAGCTCTAGATATCTACTTAGTTTTTTTTGGTCTGAGATAGTCATCTGAGAACATTCTCTCTGCTTTGTTTTGCAGTTCAAAAGGTTGACTCTACTTCGCGTACTGCTCTGATGAGATATATTTCAACTTATGAGTTCAAACATGAAGTATGATCATATATTTTGGTATTACTATATGGTTTACTAAATGATGCCGTTTTGCCAGGAATCTCACGTGGAGCCATTGCTGGTATAATAGTGGCAGCTATTTTTGGGGCTACTTTCTTTGCAGTTTGCCTTTATTTTGTATTTTATAGGAGCAAGCAAATAGAGGAGGAATCATTTCTCCAAGGATCATCTGATGAACACTTTAATGAGCACTTTCGTAAGTAATTTTTTTTATTGTAATGTATCTTTTCCCCAATAAAAAGATGGTAGTTGCTTCTTGAAGTAGATAGATGTGGATAAAATATCCTTAACTAGTGATGCAGCGCTAGTTTCTGCTGTTTATGTTTCTTGTTTCTCTCGCTTTTCCCATGAATAATCATCATGTTCACTGTGAGAAAGCCTTAAATATGTTTCCCCTGCATATTTTGTTGAAAACGTCTATAGTTAAGCCAAATTTACCTGCCAAATCAATAATATTAACAATTGATGAAACACTGTCTTCAAAACCAAGTAATCAGAATGGTTTAATGAAATCCTTTATGCATCAGGTCCTCCAAAATTGGAGAAAATTACAGAATCAGGTCCTTTATTTGGTGTTATTTCTCCAAGGCCAACAGGGATCACAGTGGATAAATCGGTGGAATTTTCATATGAGGAACTTGCTAAGGCTACAAATAACTTCAGCATGGAAAATAAGATTGGTCAAGGCGGCTTTGGATTAGTCTTTTATGGAATGTTAAAAGGCGAGGTTTGTGGATATTCTTGTCATAGTATTTCACACAAACACTTAAATACTCCTACTACTTGTTGGTTGCTACTTTAATTTGTCAATGTCTTCTCATTCACAATACCGGTACAGGGCTAACAGCAAAGAGCATAGTAACTATTACTAATCAGTAGTGAGCATGGAGAACACTGTAGCTTAAAGATCTTGAGTTATGAGTGAAGAAGATAAATCCATGACCACTAGATCATCTGAAGTTTACATGCAAAGTTACATGAGTTCAAAATGTGGTTGTTTTTTATATAGCCATAGCATCATATCTAAAGAGGTCATGGAGGCTGATACTCTTAGTCCTTAGATGTATCCACTGAATGAAACATAGGGTTCAATGATTCATAATACACGTTTAAATCAGAAAAAATGTATCTTTTGCCTTTTGCCATGTCTTTAGCTTAGGCCTTCTTCTGACTTGAATGCAGAGAGCAGCAATTAAGAAAATGGATATGCAAGCATCGAAAGAATTCTTCGCCGAGTTGAAAGTCTTAACGCACGTTCATCACTTGAACTTGGTAAGTTTATTCTTCTTATAATGATTGAAAGTATCAACATTCCTTGTATAGGTATTCTTGTTTATGTGCTTGTGTTTCCTGTAAAGATAGCCTGGCAGCTGGTTCAAGGTTTGAAGTTCAAACATGCTTCTACTTCCTTCGAGATCCAAAATTTTCTGTAATCAACTTTCAACTTCAGCTCATATGCCACATTCTCTACTAATCAAAATGCAGAAATGCCATGTGTGTTTGACCAAAAATATAAATCTTTGATTAAACTAATTAATTTTATATAAAAAGGGATTAAACCTAGTTAATAATAATATCCTCAGATTTATAACTAGTCAACTCAAATAAAACCGGACAGTGTTGGTGGAGGATTAAATGCTGTGTACATTCAATGTTTCAAGATGATTAATGATGGAAGAATATCAAGCAATAAATAAGAATAAATGGCATTAACATAAATAAGGAGAATGATTCACCAAATATTGAATGATGTGGATGATTCCTCCTTCTGACAGTGATGAGTGATAGACAAATGTAATAATATAGGAACTATTCTCGGATCTGATGGAAAAGTGTGGAATAATAGATAATCGAATCTTCTTAGAAAAGTATTGTTTGTATCTTTTATAGAGAGAAAGTCTTCTTCTCAAAAAGTGCTCTTATCAGAGAATGTTACCCCCCTTCCCCTATCTCTTTTTCTATTTATATGGGACATACCCCAGTCAACCCTAAAAGTACAAATACAAAGAATATTAAATGGAATATTCTCAAAACTAGCCGTTAGCACTGCCCTTGATACTCGACCTCGGCCGTTATTGACTGCTCGGCTACGAGCCATGTTATCTACTAGTCGACCTCGGCCACATCGCTTTCCATAATAACGTTCCATGTTAAATCCCACAGAGGCGGATTTTGACCTATACAATGTGATGTGGCTCTGTGCCATCAAGCTATTAGAACATGGTGTTGTCCCAGTGACTTAGGACTTTGGTCCATATGTCGAATTAACTATGCTTGGATTTATTCTTTCTATCCATGTTTAAGAAATATAAAAATAATGAAATTTACATATGATAATCACCACAGAGCCTCTTTGGGAGCCTGCATCACGTTATATCTTCTGTGCAATGATCAGAATATAGTTCATTTGTTTCATGCGTGCCTTTTTTCAACAGCCCCTTGGTCATTCCCTTGAAAAGTGAGCAAGATAACTTTCTCTGCCAATTTTAAAGGGCAAAAGATACTTGTTCTGATTGAGACCATGAAATGACATTTATTTTTAAAACCTATTGTAGGTACGCTTAATTGGATATTGTGTTGAAGGGTCTTTATTCTTAGTTTACGAATACATTGAAAATGGAAACCTTGGCGAACACTTGCGCGGATCGGGTAAGTGAAATTCTGTTATGCTGTGTAAAACATGTAATATAATCACTTTGCTGCATTTTTCTCACTTGTAAATCCATCTCGATCTTTGACTTCCAGGCCGGAATCCATTGTCGTGGTCTACCAGGGTACAAATTGCTCTTGATGCAGCTAGAGGACTCGAATATATCCATGAGCATACTGTTCCTTTATATATCCACCGTGATATTAAATCTGCTAATATTCTGATTGACAAAGACTTCCGTGCAAAGGTTGTGAAAATTGTGATTTTCAAATTAAAGATCAAAGCCTTGTCATATAAATGCATTTAAAGATCTTTTCTTTTGTAGGTAGCCGACTTTGGACTTACAAAGCTAACTGAATTTGGAAGCACCTCTTTGCATACTCGGCTTGTGGGTACTTTTGGTTACATGCCTCCAGAGTAAGCGTCTAATTCCAGGTGGCATTAGGTGGTATCTTATACCTGTATTTTTTCAGTTTTTATATTCTATGATGATATATGGAAATGGCATCAGTAATGCTTCTGTCTGCTAAGATATCTATTTGTTTCAACACTGAGATTCAGAACCACCCCAGTAGCAAGTAAATGCAGAATAAACTTGGTATTCTTTTCCTTTTCCTGTCTTTTGCTCACATCTGGCAGGTCATTGTATGTAGCTGTTAATCCTGATAGGTTCAGGATATACATTATTCTAGAGAAGGCATGAAAGTTGAGTATATTAGTTAAATGTACTGTGTCATAGGTCTGGATCGATGGCAGAATAGTGAAGTTGAAGGAGTTGCTAGTTCTTTCTTGCAAAACCTGTAAATGCATTCGCATTATATTACAGGTTCAAATTTGCTTTTGGGAATGACTATATCTTTCATGATATTTCTGCTAAATGCTAATAGAGTTAAGACATGGTTGCTAATTTTAAATAATACCATCGGAGATAAACTCTGCTCTATGACCATAATAAAGAAGCAGTGAGGTTCAACGAATTTAAAGGTTCGGATACGAACAGCAAGGAAGAAAAACTTATTTCATCATATGTTGCTGGATTCCGTCACCTGTAAAATACTGATATTAAGCACTGTCGTTCGCCCAATATAGTTGTCAATAGGAATTTTGCTGATTGGTTTGTGCATTGGGTTTTCCCTTTTATTTTATTTGTAGTTAATCTTGTTTAAATGGGCCTTGCATACAGGTACGCTCAGTATGGTGACGTTTCCCCGAAAGTTGATGTCTATGCTTTTGGAGTAGTGCTTTATGAACTAATATCTGCTAAAGAAGCTATTGTCAAGACGAATGAAGTTATAACTGAATCAAAGGGGCTTGTTGCTTTGGTATGCGTTGTCACCTTCTTGTCTTACCTATAAACTCCAGCCTCTAAACCACTTAGAGAATTTTGATCTATTCCTAACAATAATGCTATTTTGCAGTTTGAGGATGTTCTTAACCAGAATGGTGCTAGAGTAGGGTTACGCAAAGTGGTTGATCCCAAACTAGGAGATGACTATCCGCTAGATTCAGTCTGCAAGGTAAAGTATCATTGTTATTCTTGTAATAAAATGAAGCGTTTTCGCTTCTGTAAATTAGTTGGTTGTTTCATTTGCAGGTTGCTCAGCTTGCCAAGGCTTGCACACATGAAAATCCTCAGTTGAGACCTAGCATGAGGTCCATAGTTGTAGCTTTAATGACTCTATCATCCTCAACTGAGGATTGGGATATTGGTTCCTTTTATGAAAACCAAGGGCTTGTCCATCTCATGACAGGAAGGTAGCAATAGCAGCTGGTGATCAGTCCAGCATTCTCAAGGCCTAAGAACCTCAAAATGCTTGGAAGTATTATTTGTTTATATATACCATATTTGTTTTTTAATTTTATTTTCACCTTTCTTTCTGTAATTCTTTGTCTTTTGTTTCCCTCTTTTCTTTTGTTTTGTTAAGTTTAAGTTTTCAAGCAGAAAAGGTTTGGAAATTGGAACTTGATAACATTGTACAGCCTTTTCTTTATTAACCCTCCCCATACAACCCCCAAGGGATCAATTGTGGTCTCCATTTGTCCCAATCATCAATATACAGTCTACTAGCGACTCATGGGTAGTGGCTTGGTTGAGAGAATATTCTCTAGAGCAGTAGCAAATGCGAGTCTTCACAGGGCGAATGTCCTTGCCTTTGAATCCAAAATGAATCATTTACAGATAGCTTACCAACTAAGGCAATTTCTCTCATCCAATCTGAACAACATCTTCCTACCTAGCACCACCTACTGGTTTTCAATACAAGTATTTCCTGACTCATAGCCATCTTCATTCTTGACTGTTTTTTTAATTTCTTTTTCCATATGTATAATTTATTGCCATCTTCCAGTTTTAAGTTGTAATATAAGTAGGTTATCTACCTTTGCACGTTTCTCCTTCCCTTTAGCCTGCCGGGTCAAATTATTTGTATTTTTGTATTATCATGATGTAGAAGAAACAACAAGTAAGCCCAAATGACTGTCATTATATGTTTGTTTCATCGTCATTACTTGTGAAATTCTCATTAGTAGTGATAACTTATATTAATAGGGTCAATTGGAGTTGTACCCCTCTGGCAAGCAACAAAATCTGATCGGCTCCTACTACTTTGAAATACTTGATCCAGGTGTAAATTTTTAATAAGTATTTTTTTTTCTTCTTTGTTTTATCTCTTGGCATGCCTTCTTTGATGCAATCTTGCCTTTGACGGCATGAATTGTTCAACTGTTTACTGCATTAATGTATTAATGTAACTAAAATCTCTCCATCCGTGTGAGATTTGTATTGTCGACCCCAAGTCCGAATAACATAGAAGCCTCTCATAGGTTGACGATCAACATAAAAATAGTTATAATATCATGAAGCTTCAATATTGGAATTATGCTCTTTCAGCTACACGTTCAGCTCCTAGACTGTATTGTTGAATGGGCAAAAGGTTCAGTACAGATAAAGTGGAGATAGACTATTCATATAATTGTCCCAACTATTTTGGGTTTGAATGTTACCAAAATAAGTTTAAGTTGTGACAATGCAGGCTTTTGTTAGCAGTACCAGCTGACGTACAACATATAAGTCCTCATAACGAGGCCTAATATGGTAACCTAAAAATTACAAAAACAAATGCTGTAACCATTAGATTGCACTGATTGTGTACAGCTTAATGTATGTAGCTTAAATCCTACTAAAATCACCTAAAAGTCATCGTTGTTATTGAGACATTTCAAATTCAAATTTCAACGCCATTGGCTATAAGTCAAGCATATAATGGTGGGTTGACTGACGGGGTCAACTAATGGAACATAAATATAGTATACTACTCCCTCGGTCCACTTTAAGTTATTTTTGGGCTCTTTTCATACATATTAAGTTTATCTTTTAATATTAATTATCAATAAAATTAACCATATTAACCTTAATTTACTCGTTGAAAATATAACAAACTACTCCTAGGCTCTTTTACTTCATCGTCAACTTTTAAAAAAAGAAGTTAATTCCTTCCTTATAACTGAAAAGATTACTAAATATTATGGACCACAAAACAAAAATAAAAAAATCAACTAAAGCGGACACGAGGGAGTACCTAATTTTCTTTCTACTTTCGAGGAAATACGATCTAGGCACCTTTGCTCCAGAACTCTGTCTCCTACTTAAAATAATGCAAAATTCAAAGCTAACTCTTTTATCTTTTCTGACTACGCCAAGTTGAAAAATGTTAAAAAGTCAAAAGAATTGCAGGCGGATCTGCAATTTTAGTTCTATGGTTTCGCAAGTTATAAATTCATATTTATTATTTATTATAATTTTAATAATTTTTTATATATAAATTTATGTGTCGAAACTATTGGGTTCAGTTCAACCCAAACGTGTCAAGTGTCAACTAACACTACCATAATACATCCATTGGCATCTTTACCATCCTTACCAGCATTTTCCCACCAATAACTTTCTTCAAAAATCTCAAGCCATTTCTCAGCTAGTATTGTGTTTAAACACAGATGATTTTTCAAGAAAGTAGAATCTTTGAGTTAGTTTTAGGCATATTAGTGTTAAATATTTTGTGGGTGGGGGCTAAATCCCAGTGTAGTGATGATTGTGATGCATTAGCTTCTTATTATCTATGGAATGGTGCAAACCTTACTTTCATATCTTCTTCTTTTTCTACCACCATAAAAAATATTCTTAGTTATAATCCTCAGATAACCAAACCAGATACTATTCAATTCCAAAGCAGAGTTAATGTTCCCTTCTCATGTGGCTGTGTAAATGGGGAATTCATGGGCCATCAGTTTGATTTGCAGGTCAAGACTAGTACTACTTATCCGAGAATTGTCCGATTTTATTTTTCGAACCTTACAACAGTTGAAATGTTGCAGAAGTCCAACAGTTATGATCCTAACAATGTTCCTGCAAATTCTATAGTAAATGTTACTGTGAACTGCTCTTGTGGAAATAGTCAGGTGTCAAAAGACTATGGTCTATTCATAACTTATCCGTTTCGCCCTAATGAGACGTTTGCTACAATAGCCAATGATTTTAAGCTACCACAGAAATTGTTGGAGGACTACAATCCTGAAGCAAATTTCAGCAGAGGGACTGGTCTGGTTTTCATTCCTGGAAAAGGTAATTAATCTCTATTAAGGTATCTATATTCCTATTGTTAGCATCTTTTAAGACTGACTAGTCGAATTAGGATGAGTTGTTACAGAAATCTCAGCAGAAGCATTAAATTTCATTGTATACTATAAAGGGAAGAGCAACTTTTGCAAATTGTATTTACAAACAGTTGTAGTGAGTTTCCTGATGATTTGACATGTATGACAAATTAGTACTATAAAACTTGGGAATTTCACTTGAATATCTGTTACATGCTGAGTGTTTGCTGATCTTGTGGTTTCTTTCTCTTAAATCTCTATTTCTGAAATGTATTGCAGATCAAAATGGAACTTATCCACCATTAAGGACTTCTACAAGGTTTACTCCAACCCCAATGAGCTTTTGATTTTTGTTTCAATGCTATAATATTGGTAGCTAATTATGGTTTCTTGCTTTTCACAGTACAACAGGTTAGCCCTATTTTAGTGCTCCAGTGACATCTTTTTCAGCTTATCAAGTCTGAGGTATCAGAAAAGCTGTGAACGTGATTGTAATCTACTAAGAACTGCGTTATTGACAGGAATCTCGGGTGGAGCGATAGCTGGCATATTGGTTGCAGCGGTTTTTGTTGTAGCCCTTTTAGCGGTTTGCTTGTATCTTTTCTTAATTAGAGGCAGGAAAACGGAGGACGAATCATTTCTTCACATGGCACCTTACAAACATAGTAGTAATGAGCACGTTCATGGTAATTTTTTATGGTTATGAATCTCCTGATGTATACTTATTTACCCATCAAACTGTTGGTGAGAGTTTCTGTTGTTTCTTGCTTCTCATTTCTCTTGATTTTGGCATGAGGAATCAGCATCAGCATGACTTATTTGTTAAAGATTTTACTCCATTTTCCATTTGTTAAAAAATATAAGCTTCCTGCAATTTATAGATCCTGGTTAATGATGAAAGTATGTCTACTAACTGTTCTCCGGAAGTAATGTGTAGTTCATCCTTTGAATAAATTTATAACTAGCTAAAAACCTTGAAATTTTCCTTATATGACTCAGGTCATGCAAATTTAGAGAATTCTTCAGAACAAGGTTCTCTTAATAAGGATGCTTCTCCAGAGCCCCCAAGGATCACTGTGGATAAATCAGTGGAATTTTCATATGAAGAACTAGCTAACGCCAGCAACAACTTCAGCACAGCCTACAAGATTGGTCAAGGTGGTTTTGCATCTGTTTACTATGCAGAGTTAAGAGGCGAGGTTCGTTGTTATTCTTCTTTGATTGAAATGATTAGCAATTACTTATTTGGATACTCAGATTGATCATCAACTTTGTCGGAGCTGCTTTGTTATGTCACTATCGTCTCATTCACATAAGTGTTGGTTCAAAAGCAAAAGTTATGCTTATTTCTTATTCCGCAGGCATTTCTTCTTTTTCCTGGTTAAATTTTCTAAGATGAGCATGCAGAACAAACAATTCCACAATTGTAAAGGAATCTAAATACATGTCATAATTGCATCCTGTTGTCTACATTAGAGGTCGTCTAATTCATTGAAAGAACCACTCGAAGTTTAAAAAATAGTATTGTTTGGTTTTGTATTTCATGCTGCTAGCCTGCTAATGTACTTTATCTCAATAATATGCAGAAAGCTGCAATCAAGAAGATGGAAATGCAAGCAACAAAAGAGTTCCTTGCTGAATTGAAGGTTTTGACCCACGTTCATCACTTGAACTTGGTAAATACGTACCTCTAACCTACGAACTTCATCAATCTATTAATGCAATTTTCAAAAATTTGGTGAACATTTCCTTTTTCGACCGATGAACTTCCTTTCCAGGATTTTGCATTGCTCAATATTTCCAATCCATTTAGTCTAAGTTGCTCCGACACGGTAGTTTAGGTGCCGCACCTGTGTTGACAAGACACTAGTATGGGTGTGAAAATGGGATCCGTACCGGATCTGGTCAAACAATTTTGGGTATTTTGACAACGACGGACGGAAAATTTCGAGACGAGATCCAATTTGATTCCCGAAATAAGAACCAAAACTAGGGAAATTTTGAAGAAAATAGCATACCTTATCTAGGAAATCAATCATTTCCAAGCTATACGTAAGTATTCCATAAAATTCTCATAATTTAGAGATATTTTTATATTTTATTTTCTTGAATTATTTTTAGACGGATCCCCGCACCCGTATCCGTACTAGAATCCATATCCCCGAATCTTAGAATTTACATCTTGAAGGATCCGACCTCGATATCCGCACCCGTGTCGGATACCCGCACCCATGTCCGAGCAACTTAGCATTTAGTGGTTTGAGCCATTTAGCTTGCCAATGTGATATTTTCCTTGTGAAAGTCAGGATTGTTTTTATTATGAGAAATTCAGGATTGGTGATTTAGTTCTGCTGTTTAACCTAAAACATCATAGAGGACATGAGGTAATATTTCACATGTTGAAACCATTGCAGGTACGTTTGATAGGATATTGTGTTGAAGGATCTTTGTGCTTAGTCTACGAATACGTTGACAATGGAAACCTAAGCCAACACTTGCGTGGTTTAGGTAAGTTCGGTTCTTCTCAATTCTCATAATTTTTTTTTTTTATGTCTAATCAAATTTTCGAATCTCTCACAGTTCCATATTGATTATGTACTTATTCAGTTCCAGGTAGGACACCATTGCCATGGTCTACCAGGGTGCAAATTGCTCTGGATTCAGCTAGAGGCCTAGAGTATATCCATGAACACACTGTTCCTGTATATATCCATCGCGACATTAAATCAGCCAACATTTTGATCGATAAAAACTTCCGTGCAAAGGTATAAAAGTTCCAGTACTAGATCTATGGAATCGAAAACGTCGTGTACTAATTCATTTGAAAATAATCTTTTGCCTTTCAGGTTGCTGACTTTGGACTTACAAAACTGATAGAAACTGAAGGTTCTATGCACACTCGTCTTGTTGGTACTTTTGGTTACATGGCCCCTGAGTAAGAATTTATTTCCTTGTGATATTAGTATTTATTCTGGATGCTTGTGCATAAGCTGCTGATAAAAGCATCAATCTGCTAAAGTAATCTGTAATATCATGAGAGTATCATGATAGATTTGTGTTAGATATTTGTGAACAAGAATGTTTATTCTCATTATTTAGGTCCATATTAAAATGCAATAGAGTGATTTATTTACTAATGGATTTTTAGTTGGGGTGAATCAAGGGTAAAAGCGATAGCTTTGTAGGTTTACATCCTTTTCTGCATCTTACAACATGTCCAAAAGATTGGTTAATAATCAATCTAGTTGGATCATAAGAAGAGGAGCTCAGTGAATTTTGAATGAATGTTCATTTGAGGCTTTCCCATCTTATGCTAATAACTCTCAATGTAAGGAATTAATAGTAAAAAACTGCAGTTTTAAGCATCATTTCAGTCCTGTAGAAAATGGTTTCAGATTTCCTAATTGAATTATGTGTGCAGGTATGGTCAGTTTGGTGAGGTTTCTCCCAAAACTGATGTATATGCTTTCGGAGTTGTGCTTTATGAATTAATATCTGCTAAACAAGCTATTATCAGGGCTAGTGAAATTGCTACTGAATCGAAGGGGCTCGTTACAATGGTACCTTAAACCATTTCTTAACTCACCAATTAATTATCAACTCTAAACCACTAAAAGATTCCAAAACTTAACTGTTAATTGGCAACATCTTGCAGTTTGAGGATGTGCTTAAAGAGATTGATCCTAGAGAAGGAATATGCAAATTGGTAGATCCAAAACTTGGTGATGATTATCCCCTGGATTCAGTCTGGAAGGTAAGAAATAATGGGATTCGTCAAATAATTTGTCCAAATATAGCAGAATGAAGATGAAAGATTTATATAGCCGACCACAACGTGTACTTAGTGAATTGATTGATTAATGTTAAGGGAAAAGCAGGCTCTTTATTGAAAGTAATTAGTTTTCTTTCACTTGCAGGTGGCTCTTCTTGCCAAGGCTTGCACACATGAAAATCCTCAATTGAGACCAAGTATGAGATCAATAGTAGTAGCTTTAATGACAATATCATCCTCAACTGCAGATTGGAATATAGCTGCATTTTATGAGAACCAGGGCCTTGCCCATCTCATGTCAGGAAGGTAACAAATTCCAATTGGAATTATTGTGTTACTCTTGACAAGGAAATTTACACAAGTAACACTTGTACATTTGTTTACATCAACCATATGAACAAACTATACGTACTTTTGCTATACTGTAAAATAGGGAGACCCTATATATCTCTCTTTCTCTGTCTCCTCTTTTAGTGTTTTCCTTTTTGGTTTTTCTTTGGAGAATTTTGGGGGGGATATTTTGCTCCTCTATTATGTCATTTTATGAACAAAGACAAGGGCATAAATGTTTTTTAGTAGCTGTCAAAATTTCCAGCTCTCCATGTCTTTATAAAGGAAAGATGACAAATACACAGTGTAAAGCAGGATATTTTCAGATTTCATTTTGTCATTACTATTGTATTACCATCTTTAGTAGTAATTGGAAAGTAAACTGAATTTAATTATGAAAAAAAGGAAAAAACATTTACTCGATATTATAAGTGTAAAACCCTTTAGTGTGAATTGAATTACTCAAATAACCTTCAAAAGCTGAATGACCATTTCACCCTTAAGCTAAGTACTACTCCTACAATATTATTGTACCATATAGTAAATTTACCTTCTATTAAATAAGTAAGTTTGTAGGGGAATCTTTAAAGAACTTATCATGATGCCATATCTTAAATCTTTTTATTTTTCAAACTTAAACCTTTTGAGTTTCATACGTGTATCAACGTAAGATATTGATGAGTCGTTAATTTCCTAAGTTGGAGAACTAAATACTATAAAAGTAATAAATTTCATCCGACTATTGCATTATTGGTAGCCACTGAACTCCAAAGGATATCAGTCATTTGTATCTGAATAATCATTATTTATTGATATATTCAATGCAATTAAAAACAATTGCCGTTGCCAAAATGATAGGACTTTCACTTTTTTTTTTTCTGAATTCTCATATCCCTTGTCATACTTCAAATTTTCAGATGTTCTACACCTCTAAAGAAGTTTAGTTTTCATGTGTTTAGTTGTGCTAGATGTGATATTTGGTGTAATAATCCTTAATGGTACAAGAATTATTAGTAGAAGCTTTGACAACAATGATTTACATGCAGAAATTATGATCGGCAATGTGCAAGCAAGCATGTCTCTCTCATAATTCAACTTTCAATAAAAGTCGTTGAATAGGCTCACCATTCATGACCTTGTATATTTCCTCTTAAAAATTTGTGTTACTCATCACGTACATATTTTAATGTTATTTGTAGTATTTTATGCACTGATTAACAAGGGATACACGTGCAACGCAGTGTCTAGAAACTAGTTAGTCAATAAACAGCACGAAGAAATACTGCACTAATTTTCAATTCTTTTGATTTTTCTTATTGCACTAATTTTTACCATAAGTATAATATGGATATGAATTTTAGATCAGGGGACGAATGTCGTACTTGAGCAATAGATACAAATGTATACCGACTTCAGATTTCGAATCTCTCTTTTTTAAATATCTGAAAGGAAATCTGTAAGGCCTATAAAAAAATAGAAATGACATCAGGTAGCCACTTTAAGGACTGATATTTACGAATTAGCCCGTGCGTCCTAAATTTCAGTTTTTCAGTTCAATTTTTTCAGGATATCCTAAAGTTAAAATTTTTAGTTTAAAATTTCAGGACAAAAATAAATAATGACTAATCCCTAAATGATATCCCTGAAAATGGCTATTTGTGCACTTGCCCCCAATAAAAACTACACAGTTAATTGTTTGCTTTTCCCTTCATAGTGATTCTGAGATGCCCATTTCTTATGTATTCGCTGGGACCTTGTCCTGTCCCAACTAATGCTATCTATTCCACCTTTATGTCTCCATTCCCTGTGGGCCTTTGCATTTCAATTCTGTATTACTATCACGTAAATTGATAAAATTTTCTTAATTACCAACTAACCTCCCCATCCAATTAATTACTAAAAAATATCTCTTTCCAATTCAAACTGTTTTCACTTTGCTTTTCCGAGAGTTGTTACTCCCTCCGATCCACTTTAAGTGATTTTTTGCCTTTTTTTTTGTAGTTCAAAATATTTAATTTTTTCAAATATTAAGAAAGAATTAACTTCTTTTTTCCAAAGTTGTCATTGGAGTAGAGAATCTAGGAGTATTTGTTGTATTTTCAATAAAAAAATTAAGGTTAATATGGTCAATTTCATTGTTATTAATACTAAAACAACAAAAAAATCACTTAAAGTGGACCGGAATGAGTATCTCCTAATTTGTTAACAATTCTTTAAGAAATGTTTATAAATATTTTGAAACGAAAAAGTATATTGATGTATCATTTCATCTAATTTGTAAAATGACAAAATTAATTTTGAGACTCATAGAGAGCGAGAATCATGTGTTAGTCGATTATAAAACATATGATGAATAAAAACTTAGATATAGAAATTAGGGGTGTATATAGGTCGGGTTGATTCGGATTTTTCAATTATCAAACCAAACCAATGGTGTCGGGTTTTTAAATTTATAAACCAAACCAAACCAACAAAGTCGGGTTTTTTATCTTGATTTTTCTCGGGTTTTCGGGTTTTTTTCCTGTAAAGTTTTCATAACATAAAATATATAACTTGTGCTCCAAATATTTCTTAAGTCCTAGTAAAATACAACTATATAATGTATTTTTCAAGAAACTAACACAATAATATGAGATAAGCCATAGTATTATACTAAAATATTTAATAACAAAGATAAAATAATAAAATTATATAAAACAAATATTGCTAATTAATAAGCCATAATGAAAATTAACATAATCTAAAAATACTATATAGGTCATGCTAAAATAAGTATAGCTAATAAGTACTAATATTAATTACATAACTAAGCACTAAAGAAAAAGATAAACTAAGTTATGCATTTTTATTATAAACCAACGTAAAACTAAAAAAATAAACCAACACTATCGTCATTCCTAGTATTGAATTGAATTTCTTTTGTTAGTATTAGTATTGATTTGATCTTTGTTTGAGTTACTACATTTATGAGCTTTAAAATTTATTTATCATTCAAGAATGTTAAGTCTAAACTTGAAATAATACGTTAAAAGATAAAACTGGAAAAATATTTAAGAAAATATTTATAAATTAAATTACAATGAATATTTATATGTATAAATATTTTTAAAAATTATATAAATGTATTATCGGGTTGGTTTGGTTTCGGTTTTAACTTTTTTAGTTAAAACCAAACCAAACTAATTATGGTCGGGTTTTATTTTCCAATACCAAACCATATCGAGTTTTTTTTCCCGACTTGATTCGAATTATCGATTTGGTGTGATTTATCGGTTCTTTTTGTACACCCGTAATAGAAAATATTATATTATATTCACCGATAGAAAAGGAAGGAATAAGAAAGAAAAAAGATCCAGTACAAGAGGAATACTACTTTTTGGATGCTTAGAGACTAGAGTAGTTAAAAGTTCAACCTTTCTTATCCCTCAAGCTGTCTCTTCAAGAATGATTTTCTTTATTTAAAAAAATCCTATAATTGAAAAAGGTTCTTTAATTCCATTATTTATGAGAGAAAGGGTAGGCAATACAGAAGGATTAAGTTGGAGTTGTCCAACATTGATAGTCTCTTTTCCCTTTTTCCTCTCTGAATATTTTTTCACAAAATGCAAAAAATTATAATTAAATTTAGAAAGCAGTGGAAACATGATGCTAAAGACCATAATGATTTTGCTGACCATGCTTGTTGCTTAATCCCCAATTTCCCATTGAATATTGATTAGTCTCAAGAATGTTTTGTCTTCAACATAAAGCAATTTCAATCACACTGTTTCTTATTCTTATTTTATTTACAATATCACAATTAGAAACAAACAGAAAGGAAAAGAAAAAAAAACGAAAGAAAAACAAAACCCAAATTCTAAATCAATGGCATGTCTTCGACTCAAGGCCAAAGAAGAACGCAGAGAAACTTGATTGAGGTCAGTGATACCTAATTTCTCAATACCTTTTTTCTAATTATTTTATAAAAGAAAATATCTGCCCCTGCTAATTAGTGTAAGTTAGAAAAAAAAATAAGCAAAATAAATCCCAATAAATGCCAATTTTTTTACACTAAATTGTATATCCATGTCTATTCTGTTTGCAATAGTCAATAACCACTAATCATGCACGTAATTGTATTGGTGAAAAAATAGACTCGACACATGAATTAATGATATGTGACACAGGTGGCATAAGAGTCAAAACGATAAAGAAGAGAGTAGATTAGAGAAAGTATGGATAAAATACCCGCCGGATCATCTACAAAGTACCTGATAGTTGGAAAAGAGAAAATATGTGAGAGATGGATAATTAAATACCACGAATAAGGAATGTTCATTAATAGCCGCAAATATGGAAAGAAATAAGCATAATCCCTGATTATGCGCGATTGATTGTTATTGCCATAATCGTTATAAATTACTCATGAAACGGGTAATCAATTTAATAAATATTAGGGGCAGAAATTAAGTAGGGCAAGACAGTTCCATATTATACCCTTATTTAAACCCCCTTACCATATCTTGTAACCTCATCAAGAAATTCACGAAATTATACTATCAATTGCTTATATTTTTATTCCCTGCTATTTGAAGATCTTATACTCTCCTCTTGGAAGGAAGTTGCGATTGTCAATAAGATTTCTTTCCTTATTCTCTCAATATTTTATTTTCATTATTTGCTATTCATCTATATTAGGAAAACAATAATAATAATAATAACAACAACAACAACAACGACCCAGTAAAATCTCATTAGTGGGGTATGAGGAGGGTAGTGTGTACGCAGACCTTACCTCTACCCCGAATGAGTAGAGAGGTTATTTTCGAAAATTTATATTAGGAAAAATGAAGTAAAATTGGTTATTAGAAATCCGAATTATTCTTTTATTTGCTTTGATTACAATTTTTTTTTTGGTTAAACAGTAATTACGTCATTTTGATTTTATTTAAAAGAATGTCATATTTGGTTTACAAACGCGATTCTAGAGTAGCTTAGTATTAAATTAAATAATACTTAAAATGCAAAGTCTCAATGACAAAATTAGATAGACTTTAGGATTAGTTATCTTAGATAATGGGAACAAACAAGGAAATCATCATATTCCCGCGTCCAACTAGTGGAATATTTTCCTGAGAGAAAAAGTAGAATATATATTAATTGAAACTTTTCATTGAGGGCAATCCCACGGGTAGAGCACAAAATTGACGCGAGAGAACCACGGTTTTGGTAGCTGTCGTTTTATTTTTTAGTTTTTTTTTTTCACAAATAACAGAAAAGTCCAAAACTCCAACTGCCACACCGTTCACCAAACAAGAATCCACAAGCATTGGATGTTCAACTGCAATTGTTTAATACGTACTACATCATTGGAAATAAGACTGAATTGCTTTAGTGGTAAATATCCTTCACTTCCAATTAAGAGGTTGTGAGTTCGAGTCACCCCAAGAGGTGCGGAGTTCTTGGAGGGAGGGAGCCGATGTTCTGTCGAAAACAACTTCTCTATCCCAGGATAGGGATAAAATCTGCGTACACACTACCATTTCAGACTCCACTAGTAGAATCATACTGAGTTGGTATTATTGTTATATCCTACCAATCCACTGCCATTTTTATTTTGGTCCCACACAAGATGTGAAAGCTGGATTAAATATAAAAATAAGTTTGTGCACAATAGATTCAATTCAATCCATGCATAATGAGAGCTTAGCAAAAGAAATATTCTCTATTCCTCCGGAAATATTGAAATATGAAAACACCTACCTTAATTACTTTATGATTCTGCTTAATCAAAAAAAATTAAATCTTAAGAATTATAATTAAAAATAAGAATATCTATTTATAATAAGAAAATAGGACATGTCTGGCACGCCCTGGAAGAATCCAAAAACCTCGTCTCTGACTTTATCATTATTTTGTTTGCTAAAAAGATGATAGTGAACGATAGTATCACTAATCCCTGCCAATTTCTCATATTTGTCAGAAGCTCTTTGGAATTCCAAACAATTGTCCATATCATTGAATTATTAAAAGTTTTAGTGCTGGATACTTGATTGGGTAATGGTTACTCAAGTTTTTATTTAGTACTTAATTAATTCATCTTAAATTCGCATGAGGGAAAAGTTTAGCGTCGACTAATTCTCATTTCCATTAGATTAGTTAATGGGAAGAGGATTTTATAACTTTTATCAAGTATAGGGAAAAAAAGATAAAAAGACTTTCCGTGTTTTATCTAAAACTGGTAATTGTCCAAGGTTGAGAGTTGACTACGTATAAAGGTGAAGGCTCATTATGTGATTTTAAAGGGTAAATACATTGTAATTTTTCTGGTCTTAACAGATCACGTATGCTTCTTCTAAAGTTGCCACTATACGTAAGCTCTTATTTCGAGTTTTATATTAAAAAAAATATCGTAATCCGCAAATAAACATATTACCCCTTTTGCATTAATAACTTTACTCTTTTGTTTTAAGAAAAAAAATATGTTATATAATTCAGTTAGCTCATGCATTTAGAAATATATTTTAATAAACTCAATAGTAGAGAATACTAAATGCATACATATATTGCTGATAAACGGAATATAAGTTTGTTTCACATATGTAGCGGAAAAGAATGTCCCCTCTTTCCCAAATTGCATGTTTTGCTATACGAAAAGTCGAATAACTTTTACTTTTATTACTTTTCATATATTTTTTAAATACCTTTAATTTTAGAAAATTGTGCATGTTATCCGGTTTATAATTATGCAAAGCTTATTTTAAGAAGATAAAAGAATTGATACTCTAATTGAGATCGAAAATTAAAATGTTTCTCAGTAAAGGCGGGTATGGAAAGTGCGAAGGCTACTACGACAACTGTTGCCTAGAAGGCGAAAATCGCTTTTGCCAATCAAAGCCCCAAAATATGAAGGTAGTAGAGATGAAGATATTGATATGGATGTGCGGGCACACCAGGTTAGATAGCATAAAAAATGAGGCTATTCGCGACAAGGTGGGTGTGGCCCCTATTGAGGACAAGATGCGGGAAGCGCGACTTAGGTGGTTTGGTCATGTGAGGAAGATGAGCACAGACACCCCGGTGATGAGGTGTGAGGGGTTGATATTGGAGGGCTTACGGAGAGGTAGAGGTAGGCCAAAGAAGAGGTGATGAGAGGTGATTAGGCAAGACATGGAGCAGCTTCACCTGACCGAGGACATGATCCTTGATAGGATTAATATATGGAGGTCGAGGATTAGGGTAGTAGAGTAGGTAGTCTAGAGTGTTCATAACAGTAGTATTGGCACGCAGCTTCGCTTTTTATTGGTAGTAGATTCTTCTGACTAACCGTTGTTTTGTTTTATTATTGATCACCTTACTACATTGTTGTTTTTATTCTGTTTTTATATGATTTTTTGGTACTGTCCCTTCTTGTCTATATTTTCACTAGTCTCATGGTACGCGCTTTGCGCGTGTACTTTATATTCATGAACACATAACGTTTAGATATTACATATCCATATTGACCAATGTATATGAGTTATTAAAAATATTATAGGAAAAAATATAAGGTTCTGAAAATGATGAATGTTAATCTTATTTAGCTAGATTAAGAAGAAATCATGTCTTACATAAATTCTCCGATGCTTTATTATGATTTCTCGCTTTGCCCCCACTTATCGAAGTTATTTTACTGTCTTCTTGATTTTTTGATTAATTAGCATATGCTTGATATAATTAAGTAAAATGATAAGATAATATTTATATATCTCTTTATCTCCCCTTAAATTAAATTATTTGAATCTGAAGTACAATTGTCAAGTTTATTTTCAAAAGTTATTTGTCAATTTAAAAAATAAATTTACTAATATGATGAAGTTGAAAAAGAATTAAATTGAATATTTTCTTTGATCAGTTAATTAAGAGCTCCATTATTTATTTATTTTAATATAAAAATTTTGCTGCCTTTGTTAGTTTTCAAATTACGGTTAGGCTATTCTATTATAATTTTGGCCGCTTCCTTCCATTACATTATATGCACATCCTCTTAGGAAATATGACACGTAAACATTTATATTTTTAGTATTATAATATTATAATATTGTATATGGTAAATGTAATTAATTTTGATGTCCTAAATATTAGAATTTTTTGTGTAGTCGTTCAAATAAGGAAAACTTTAATAAGTAAAGTTTTAGTTGACTTTAAAATGCTAAATATTAGGAAAATAATTAAATGACTATTTTGTCTAGTGTGAACTATATTTTAAAAGGGTAAAAAAGACGAACAACATTTTGCTAAGGGCATTCGTGCTTTTAATATAATATAGATAGATATAGATAGATTAATGTGATGCTTATGCTTTCCTGAGCCGATGGTCTATTGAAAACCACCTCTCTATTCTCACAAAGTAGGAGTAAGGTCTGCGTATACACTACCCTACCCATATCGCACGGTGTGAGATAATATTGTGTACGTTGTTGTTGTAAAGCGGGTCCGAGATATCTGGTCAAAAATTCCAAAAGTGTAATTTTCAAAACATTAGGGGCTCAACTCAATAGTATAAGATTTAACGGGGTCCGGGCAAAGAAGTAGCCGTTATACCCACGTGGTCCTTTGCCGACAGCCAAAGTAAGAAAACTCTCAATTTCACAACTCCTCAATAAATAAGAAATTAATTAAACTATTTAATATTTATATTTTCTTAACTCCAGACAATGAACAAGATCGATTTGGTTACCACAGAAAAACGTTAACATCACGCCCCTTAAAAGTGTCACTGTGTTGAAAAAACATTTTGCTTTCCATCTTCCATTATATTCTATCCCAACGCAGTACTTGGACTTCTGGGCAAAACTCTTCAATTTTTCTTGTATATTTTCCCAATTTATAGTTTATCCAAAATTTCTTATTATCCAAACCAGTGCAAGAAAAACAAAATTGCCCTTTTCTTTTCTTGCATAATTTCCTTTTATGGTGTGTAAAGTTTCATATTATCCAAAATAGTGCAAGAAAAGCTACATTACATAATTGTCGCTCGGTGGGTTTTAGGAGAAAGAAAGGGAAAAAGGGACAATTCTTGGCTTTTGATGGAGCTCTGAAGTAATTACAACTCTCTCAGATCAGCGTAGTAACTCACAACAGTATGATCTTCTTTCTGTATTTTCCTTTTGCTTGAAAATGTTGATGAATCTAAGTGTTTTTATTTCAAGAAAGAATGGAATTTTAATTAAGTTTTGGTAGTAGTGGGAGTCTTATGTTCATGAAAGGGTTAGCTTTTATGAGTTTAAAATACTTCTGTGTGGGTTCTTATTAACATTTGATATTAGGGTGAATTTAAAATGAACTTAAAGTGATTTTATTTCAGTAAAGAATGGATTTTTATTAAGTTTTTTATGTTAGGAGGAAACTTTGTATCCTTTCCCATTTTTGTCGTTTTGTTTGATGAAGTACTATTATTCATCATTGGGGTTTTGACTTTGCTTAATTCCAGTTGAAGAAGTTTTCTGAAATGTGTATTAGATTTCATGTGTTTCTCAAGCTCTGAATCTCTGTTGATCTTTTGTGAATTCTGACTGTTAAAAAGACCTTTATTGTTTTTTTCCTTTTTCGGGAGCTGATTCGAATGATTTCATACCTCTTTGATTCGTGTACTATAAATTGTCTTTTTTCTTCTTCTTCAGTTTCTCAGAGTTATAGAAATAAAGGTGATCAGTTGTATTTTCCCTTAGTTCTCTTATCAATTATATGGTACTTTTGCCTAGATGTATCCATGCATGTACAGTATATTGCTTCCTTGACAAGCTTGTCTTGAACATACTGGTAATTTTGAAGTCAAAGCAATCCGAGTGAAAGTTGGCACACAGCATCATATTGTTGAAAAGTTTCTTATTATAACAGAATGGGGAAAGGAAGTGTTTGTATTTGTATTTGTCCATACATGTTAATACTATGAATTTGTTTGATTTTACTGTGTAGACGAGCAGAACATGACCTTCATCTGTTTACAGGTACTAGATGGCGACGCTTGGAGACATAGGTCTTTCAGCAGCAATAAATATTATATCTGCATTGATCTTTCTTGTGGCATTCGCAATTCTGCGGCTCCAACCATTCAATGACAGAGTTTATTTCCCCAAATGGTATCTTAAGGGGTTGAGGCACAGCCCAACCCACTCTGGGGCATTTGTCACGAAATTTGTTAATGTTGATTGGAGGGCGTATATAAGGTTCCTGAACTGGATACCAGATGCACTGAAAATGCCTGAACCTGAGCTTATTGACCATGCGGGGTTGGACTCTGCTGTTTATTTGCGGATATACTTGCTAGGGTATGTCTTTCTAATTATTGATATCACTTTTGGAGTCATAAAGCAATTTGTCTTGCGTTATCATATCTCTGCCATTGCTTAATAACCACGCCGTCAATCAAGATAAATAGGTGAGTCACTTTCTTAAAGTAATATCTTTTTCATCTTCTTAAAAGAAAGGATGAGGAGGATCCTTACAGTCAAATATGCGTCAATCCCAAGCGAGGTTGACGACAGAAACAGGAAAAAGAATCAGCCTGATAGCAATTTTAATGCTGCATACTTTCAAGCTCCACTGTTTTCCTACTAAAGTGTATTGCCTTTGCTGGTTTTGGTCTACTGTGAGAAGCTGGACGGTCTATGATGTTCATTGCTTCTTGATTTCTGCAGGCTGAAGATCTTTGTTCCTATAACATTGCTTGCATGGGCTATCCTGGTACCTGTGAATTGGACAAATAGCACTCTGGCAAAGTCCAACTTTACTTACAGTAACATTGATAAGCTTTCTATTTCAAACGTTCCACTTGGATCACTCAGGTTTGGAGATTTATCTTTCAAAGCGTTTGAAAATTTTGATGCAGTGGATTTGCCATTACAAATTGTTTTATCGATATTTAGATCTTCTTTGGATGTAGGCCTTAAGCCTTGAAAACTTTTAGACGTCTTCCTCTTTCTTACTTATTTTTTAATTATTGTTTTACTAAGCTATTTTGATGACTTTAAGTTAGAAGTTAGAGGAGTAGTTTCAAGCGTTTGAAGACTTTGATGTGTTACTCATCTCAAGTTGTTATCCTAATGTTACAATAGCTTTACTTCTGGTAAGATGCTCTGTATAGTTTTTACTGTATATCTAACTGGGTCTTCTGCCAATGTTTTACTGTTTATTACAGCATGACGACGTCTTCCTCTGCCAATGTTTTAAGCGCCCAACTTATAACTTCACATGAATACTTCTATATCCGTCTCTCATATTTACCTTATTCAGCTACCTATATTAAAGATTATAGACTGGTGAAAGAGTGTGTTCAGGATTTCTTCTGTCATCATAGTATTACTATACATTTGCTTTTGGCATGATGAAGGGGAGCCTTGGCGTAACTGGTAAAGTTGCTGCCATGTGACCAGGAGGTCACGGGTTCAAGCCGTGAAAATAGCCTCTTGCAGAAATGCATGGTAAGGCTGCGTACAATAGACCCTTGTGGTCACGGGTTCAAGCCGTGGAAACAGCCTCTTGCAGAAATGCATGGTAAGGCTGCGTACAATAGACCCTTGTGGTCCGGCCCTTCCCCGGACCCCGCGCATAGCGGGAGCTTAGTGCACCGGGCTGCCCTTTGCCTTGCTTTTGGCATGATATGTTTCGTTTCTTATTTTTCCCTTCAGTTAGTCAAAGTCCTTTTTCCCTGGTCAGCCAGCCTCTTTTTTTTTTTTTGCATCACCTTTAGATTTCTGCTTGGGCTATAAATTAAAAGTCTGCACTTAATGCTTCAAGTGGTTTTATATTTCTGGGCGAGACCGCCAAGTAACTTGCGAACAAGAGTGCCATGGACATGTTTTGAGGATCAGTTATGTGTGGGTTTGCGGTCCATATTTAATATTCCAGCTTTGAATTGTGTTAACCATTTTACATACTAGCTTAAAAGTCCATACTACACATTCAAGTGAAATCTTCTGCCAGTAAATGGCAATACATTTTGGGTTGCGTTAAAAACTCCATGGTGCAATTCGTCTTGACCTGGACTCTTGCAGGTTTTGGACTCATATTGTTATGGCCTATGCCTTCACATTCTGGACCTGCTATGTCTTACAAGCTGAGTATGCAAAAGTTGCAGCCATGAGGTTGCAGTTTGTCGCCTCTGAAAAACGTCGCCCTGATCAGTATACGGTGTGTCACCTTACTTTAGAAATTGAACATCTAACATTATTCAGCGTTGACAGTTTTTCTCTCTAGAAAGAGTATTTAATCATTGAAGCATAAACACTCTACAAATGCATAATATTTTCGAAAATTCATATATAGAGATTGAGGCTGGCGCGGTACCTCTTCTTAAGTGTTCTAACTTAAGAGAGTAATCAAAGTTTCTATGTTTAATCTATTTTGTTTATTTTAATTATGATCTTCATCCTTTGCTTGATTTGTGATATGCACAACCTGGTTTGTTTGATTTAGCTAATGTGTGGACGAAGATCTTTTGAGCTTTCTGAAAGCAGTTTACAGAAGACAAAATTTTACTTTTTACCTCTTTGAATTATAAGGTGAAGTGAAACTTGTTGGTGCATTTTTTACAATGATATTCATAGCAATACTCCTTTATGTATTTGATTAAGCAGTAGAAAGGCAGCTCAATAGCCAGAGGATCTCACTATTTCTATCTCCCCCCTCCGTTGTGTTAACTATGTGGCTTTGTGGTGCATTTTGTTCGTATCTTAATTAATTCGTTATTAAGAGAGTTGATGGCGTCTGGGTAATTTGTTAGAAGGGAGTATAGAGTAAGTGTATTTGCATGGGTTTTTCAATTCATGTTTTACATTAGATGTACAAAAAGTGTATTTGCACGGATTTTACTTGTGTAATCTTTTACTCTTTTCTGGAGATCGTTAATCATAGTAGCATTCTTAGATATTGACACAGAAATGGTCCTTCTGAGAACTTTTTGAGGAACATATCTGCTAGTATCTGTATTCTCCCAAAAAAAATAAAAATAGAGCAGTGTACCTACAATGATTAGAGACCTCATTTCCTAGTGCCATCTAGATTTTTTGTGTCTACTATCCTGAACAATGTGACTGCAGCTTTTATCTACATTACTTCTTGCACTAAAATTTGATTGCAACAGGTCCTTGTTAGGAATGTTCCGCCTGATGCCGATGAATCAGTTAGTGAATGTGTGGAGCACTTTTTCCTGGTTAACCATCAAGATCATTATCTCATGCATCAGGTTTGAACTTACTGGAATACAAGTACATCATGCTGTTTTACTGATAAAAAAGACAAGTATCTAATGCTGTTTAGGTGTTAAAACATTTGAGAAAAGTGATATATTTTTCAATGTTGAAAATATGCTCCTTGTTGGAGCCCTAGGGCTTTGGGCTAGTGGTAAGAGCGTAGGGGGTGATTTGTGGGTTAGGCGCACGTCACGTGTTAGAACCCTGCCACAAACAAAAGCATAGTATTTAAGTGGAGAAGGACAGTGGGGCGGGCCTCCGAGTTTCGAACCGTGCGCCACTGGCCCTCAGGGATTTCTTGGTTATTGAAAAATTAAATACTCCTTTTTGAAATGTGTGACCAAGGAATCTAAAAGTCTAAGCTATTAGAAAGGGCACACTTTTATTTAGTTAACTATATCTTTAACACGTTTTAATGGGCTTAAGCACGTGGAAGTTTTTACTGCAGTAGGAAAAGGACAACTGAAAGTTGTCAGTCATCGTAAAAACTATGATCTTTTTTAGTAATTGAAAATTCAATGAACAAAATTTTCTGCTTAATTACCCTTCTCATCCTAATGCTTCTTTTCAAGGCTGTTAGCTGACTTGTATTCTCCCTTGTACTCCTTTTTGAAATGTGTGACCAAGGAATCTAAAAGTCTAAGCTATTAGAAAGGGCACACTTTTATTTAGTTAACTATATCCTTAACACGTTTTAATGGGCTAAGCACGTGGAAGTTTTTACTGTAGTAGGAAAAGGACAACTGAAAGTTGTCAGTCATCGTAAAAACTATGATCTTTTTTAGTAATTGAAAATACAATGAACAAAATTTTCTGCTTAATTACCCTTCTCATCCTAATGCTTCTTTTCAAGGCTGTTAGCTGACTTGTATTCTCCCTTGTAGAACAATTATCTGCTTCATTTTGTGTTGATAGGATGGTCTTAAAGTTTAGTATCCCTGCCCTATATGAAAAGTCACTGGCATGTTTAATATTTCAATTAGGATGAATTAAGATATTCTATTACTATATGGCATATGCAATTTTTTAACCTATGCTCTATTTTTTATGTTGATATACTAATTCATGTTTATTAACATTGTTGGATTCTACTGTAGGGTGTTTATGATGCCAATAAACTAGCAAAACTGGTGAAGGAGAAGAAGAGTAAGCAAAATTGGCTCGACTATTACCAGCTTAAGTACTCTAGAGATCAGTCAAAACGGCCTATGATGAAGGTATGAATGTGTAGTTGTGTGAGTCCCAAATCCTACAGATTGTTATTTCTAACTTCCGATATCATAAATTATTCTGTGAGACTCACATTAGTACCTTTTTGACAAGGTTTTGTCTACCTTTAAAGGGGTAAGGTGTTTCAATTTTTTTTTTCTTCTTCATATTTGCAGACTGGTTTTCTTGGCTGCTTTGGAGAAAAAGTAGATGCAATTGACCATCAGACTGCTGAAATTGAAAGATTGTCAGAAGAGGTAAATAGCACTTCAAAAAGTTGTGAAAAGCTTTGCAATAGGCAAGTTTGACCTCATTATCCTTCTTGGATCAGAGGTAGAGTGTCATGGATAATAAGGAATGAATTACTTTCAGCACTACTGAACATTGATAGGTTATATCTCTTTCTTTATAATAGGAAGAATCTCCACTAGATTCCCTTCCCCCCCCCTTACCAGAAAAAATCTCCTATTGGACATAACTTTCCTTTTCATCAACCATTTACCAGACCTTGCTGCATTCAGAATGACGCTCATTCTCTTTTTCTTGTCTTTTGCCTCGTTCATTTTCTCTGTTTTTGGTTAATGCTGTTGGCTATAAATCAGCTCGAATTTAACTAATGCCTTGGGTCTGACTTTACTTGTAGATAGCTGAAGAGAGACAACGGGTGAGAAAGGACCCAAAATCTATCATGCCTGCAGCATTTGTCTCCTTCAAAACGCGGTGGGGTGCCGCTGTTTGTGCACAAACACAGCAATCCAGAAATCCAACCATGTGGTTAACAGAATGGGCTCCAGAGCCACGTGATGTATTTTGGAACAACCTGGCGATTCCCTATGTTTCTTTGACAATTAGGAAGCTCATAATTGCTGTTGTCTTCTTTTTTCTGACATTCTTCTTCATGATCCCAATTGCATTTGTCCAAACCCTTGCCAGCATTGAGGGGATTAGGAAGAGAGCACCATTCCTAAAAGTTATCATTGACGTGTGAGTAACATATTATATACTTGTTCTAAAGTCAGCACTGTATCTCGTTTTTAGTATTTTCTGTACTCATGATCCTTGATGGTGCTACGATACCTTTGTTCGTCTATTTTGAATCTCTTAGTGACAACAATTTCGAAAACGAAATCTAGTAGTTTCGTATTTATGAGTACTTACTGGAACTTGTTTGACATTGAAGCTAGGACAAATGTGAGTATGTGCATAGTGAATTCAGCTCTTTTATGCTAATAATTCTGCTGATCTATCATGCAGACCTTTCATCAAGTCATTCATCCAAGGATTTCTACCTGGGATTGCTTTGAAGATCTTTCTCATATTTCTGCCGACTATATTGATGATTATGTCCAAATTTGAGGGCTGGCTAAGCATATCAGCTCTAGAGAGGAAGTCTGCATCTAAATACTACATCTTCACTATTGTGAATGTGTTCCTCGGGAACATAATTGCAGGAGCTGCATTTGAACAACTAAATTCCTTTCTCAATCAGTCAGCAAACCAGTACGTTGTTTTTGCAGAAATATGTTACTAGATTTGCTTATCAGTCTTGATTTCTTCTACTTGTGAATTAACAGGGAAATTCTTGGAAATGCAGTTAGAGTATTTCTCTACGTGGGCATTGTTCTCGCTGATGCAGGTAGAACGATGTCCACTTAGAGATGTACGCTTTCAGGTCTGCTCTAATCAGTTATTCAGAATTGTAAAGCAACATCTTTGGACACACATAGGAGTTAAGCCTTGATGCCACTGACACTTTGTTTACACCTATCTTGAGAGATGTCTGTAACTAAGGAGAAACTACGTAGCACAGTCATTCTCTTATTGATCCTAAACATTTCAATCTCCTAGGTCAAATGTTAGCTTTCCGGAATGTCCACTCCGATGAATCAAATTAGAGTGCACAAACGTAAGCCCTGGTGTTTATAGAATAGGGAATCAGTTTCTAGTCCTGGTGAAGTTGGGTAGGTTAAAAGACAACAATTGATATGACCTATTAGAAGAAAAAGAGAAGGAAACAATTCATGTAGGCTAGGCTTCCTTGTGATAAGTGGCTTCATCCTATTTGTGAAAATGCTCCTGTAAACCATGCATGTCATCATGTACTTATGCTCTTTTACTGTCCTAAAACCCACCCTAATTCAGAAGATCGTTTTTGTTCAGCATGTCATGCCTGAAATCCAGTTAACTTAAAGCTCTAAAAGTATGATACATGGAATTCAGTATGAGTGTTGAATACATTTATGTGTTTGACAGTCTGTTCAGTTCCAAGAAGGTTTTCTTCGCACTTGAGAGGATCCTTAAGTTGTCCAATAGCTTCTAGAGATTAAGTGTAGCATGTTTAATAATGTTTTATGAATATAAGTAAATACATCTTTATGTCAAATTGTCAATGCTTGTCCTATTGATTCCAGCCAATATATAGTTGGTTCTTTATGTACACGTTCATATTGTCAATGCTTATCCATTGTTTCCATTGTTTGGCAATTCTTTAACCGTCCATATCCTTTTGCCTAAGAGTATAATGCAATAAACTTCCCTTTATTTACTGCAGAATCCCTAAAACAATTGGTGTCGCAGTCCCTATGAAAGCATCTTTCTTCATAACCTTCATAATGGTTGACGGGTGGGCTGGTATTGCTGGAGAGATCCTAAGGCTGAAGCCACTTATATTTTACCACTTGAAGAACTTTTTCTTGGTAAAAACAGAAAAAGATAGAGAAGAGGCAATGGATCCTGGAAGTGTTGGTTTCAACACAGGAGAGCCGCAGATACAATTATATTTCTTATTGGGCCTTGTCTATGCTGTGGTCACACCATTTCTGCTTCCCTTCATTTTGGTCTTCTTTGGCCTGGCATATGTAGTATATCGTCATCAGGTTTATCTTATCTCTTCTTTTTTTTAGTTGTTAGACTATATGGTGCTTTTACATCATATGGGTTTCAAGTGTTACAAACTTACTGACATTGCAAGAACTTCACGTGCACATTAGTCTACTCATAATAAGTACTCCCACCGTTCCATTTTATGTGTCTTATTTTGACTGGGAATGGAGTTTTAGAATGTAAGATACTTTTGAATCTTGTGATTTTAGACTAAATATACATCATATGGGTTTCAAGTGTTGCAAACTTACTGACATTGCAAGAACTTCACGTGCACATTAGTCTACTCATAATAGGTACTCCCACCGTTCCATTTTATGTGTCTTATTTTGACTGGGAATGGAGTTTTAGAAAGTAAGATACTTTTGAATCTTGTGATTTTAGACTAAATATATAATTAACAAGTCTACCACAGCAAAGTCTATTATTTTTGTTGTAGTGTTTTCCATCTCATTTGCTACTTCTATTGTAGGTTTGTGTACTTAATTTGTATAAATGATCATTATTTTGCATGAAGATGAGAATATGTTGGATTATAGATGAGTTTGCTGATGGTTGAGAAACTTTTCCATGACCAATCCCGCATCTCCTAGTAAAGTTATTTTCAGTCTTGCATATGCTACTTTTATGATTAGCTACATTTGCATGTTCCAATTTGCTTTTCCTGATGGATTCTTTTTCTGAGATTTTGCAGATTATAAATGTATACAATCAGGAGTATGAAAGCGCAGCAGCATTCTGGCCAGATGTTCATGGACGTATAGTTTTTGCTCTGTGCTTCTCTCAATTATCTCTACTGGGCTTGCTAAGTACAAAACATGCTGCTCAGTCAGCACCTTTCCTGATTGCCCTTCCAGTACTGACCATCTCATTTCACTTATTCTGCAAAGGACGTTATGAGCCAGCTTTCACCAAATATCCAATACAGGTGTGCAAATAAGAGTTTTCACTGTTATAATAGTATTCGCTCTTTTTAAAGCATTGGCGGCATTGCATTTTCTTTTCTTCAAAAAGGTTAAGGTTGTATGTTACAATTTCTGTGCCACTAGAAGCTTTTAGAGATATTAGCAAGTATACAGAGCTTGAGCTCCATGTCCTTGTAGTTTCTCTTCAGTTTCCTTTATGAACTGCATCGACATGGAATGCTTCTGCTAGACTAAACAGAGGTTCTATAAAAATTATTTTGAGAGGATTTAAGTCATACATACCGTCATTACAAAGATTTTTTACACTACCCGATAGTTAGGATAGTTATCATTTTTACCAGGTTATCAATTAATGCTTAGCATAGAGAGATCAGTGCATTAAACAATGAACTCATGTTGAAATTATGAGATTAGTTCAACTTAAAGGCTTCTTTTTCTCTATGAGTAATGTTTTCTTCTTCTCGATTTCAGGAAGCAAGGATGAGAGATACTTTGGAACAAGCAAGGGAACCGAACTTTAATCTGAAAGGCTACCTTCAAAATGCTTATGTGCATCCTGTTTTCAAAGGTGACGATGAGGACGAAGACGAGGACTTCCTCAACAAACTGGAGAATGATAGCGTGATTGTCCCCACGAAACGCCAATCAAGATTAAATACACCAGTGCCCAGCAAAGTCAGCGCTGGCTCGTCTCCATCACTTCCTGATGCAGCTATTCATGAGCATTAAACAACTTAGAATGTTAGGTTGGAATACTTCACCTCCTTTGTGCATGAGAGTTCGATCGTGGAGCTTCAACGTTAGCAATGGCACAAAGGTCACATTAACACGGCATATTCGAGCTCTGCAGCTATGGTTTACTTGGACCATTGGCATTGAAGTTCAGTGAAGAGTTGAATGTACAACAAGACTGTAAAGAACTCCACTCTCAATCGTTTAAGGTAATTAATAGGTGTAGCATTAGAAGTTTTGTACACTTAACAATGTTCATATTTTTAACACTTGGTGGTTTTTTAATACGAGGATATCTTGTACACAAGTGTTGTAGGGAAAGTTTTTTTTTTTAATCGATCTTAGTTAAAAATAAACAAAATCGGATTTCTTTTTTGGTCTGTTTATCTAATTTGTCTATTTTTTAAATCGTTGAAATCATGGATGATTCAATAAAATAAGCAAGACTTATGTTATGGCATAGATTAATATGCGACACCAGAACCAATTACCTATAAGGTAAGATAATATGCCATTACATTATTGGCATTTTATAATCTCCCAAAATATTAGTCCCATCACAAGTTTTCGTAATATAATTTGCAAATTAATGAACCCTGGTTATTGAATAACCGATCCTTTCCTAAGCAGTATGGCTAAAGAAAACGAATGTCTAAATTAAGTTAACACGTATTATCACAAACGAGTAATTGATGTAGTGGTATTTAAAATTATGAATACTTCTGGGCACCAATCGCATCTTTTATTTGAATATATGTCGTCCTTCATACTTGCTGCACATTCCATCTACAGTAATACACAGCAAACTTTCCTCTGAATTTCAATTTTGAGAAATTAAAATCTTCACACTTAGTTAGCGTTTAGACATAGATGTTATGATAGGGCAACTGAATTAGGAAAGAGGAGTAGAAATGAATAAGAAGAAATTAGAAAGAGGCGTGTATTAGGATTAGCTGGTGGAGAGGTCATGTGACATCCACGTGACAACAACTAAGTATTAATGAAGGTAGACGGCATCATTTCATCATTTCATTAACAAAAGGGATGGTGGAGATTAGAAGTCACAATTGTGATCGAAAGGCTCAGATTAGACTCCAACAGATTAAATAAGTCGTTGAAGGCAAAGAGCGGCAGTTATGATTCTAGTATTTTCTAACTACTTCCTCCTCTCTTTCTCTCTCAACCTCACTCTCTTCTTCTGTTCTATCTCTTCTCTTCCTCTATTCACTTTCTTCTTCCTTCTTTCAGGTTTATACGCCATTGGAGCTCAGCTGAGTTAGACACTTAGATTTGTAGTCAAATTCTATTACATTCAACTGTAAATTCGAGTGTAATTGAGATTCCCATCATATCAATAATATAAAGTGTTGTTGTTCTATTTCTCTCTATTCTAGTATATTACAACTTGGTATCAGAGCTTACTCCTGGCCCTAATATGACGATTCCAGAAACTCGTTCAAAATCCACTAAAGAAACAGTTAAGAAAATCGAAAATCAGCTTCAAAATTACATTGAGTCCAACGATTCAAAAAATAGAGGAACTGGGCAAGAAATTGGACTTGTTGATGGAGAATTGGTTTCCAACCATGATGGAATCCTGGGTAGTGCACCAAGAGAGGGACTCCAGCTGGATAATTCAAGTAGTCGACCATACAAGAGAGAGTACACTGATCCGGGTAGACCACAGAGAAGTAATCACCATGCTAAGTATGAGTTTCCATATTTTGATGGAGTGGAACCCTGTTCATGGCTGAGGAAAGGGGAAAGGTACTTTCACTACCACCATATCCTTGATCCAGAGGAAAAATTAGAGATTGCAGCTCTTCATTTGACTGGTAAGGTCGAATCCTAATTTTTCTCCTATCATATTAGCCAAGGCACAATTAAATGGTATGGGTTTACTGAAGAAATATGTAAAAGATTTAAGGGAGCCAACAACAGTAAATTTAATCTAGTGGGAGAATTCAAAAAAATTGAATAGAAGGGAACAATTGATGAATATTTGGAGAAATTTGAAGACCTTAAAGCATGGGTACTGATCAGGAACCCTACTATTCCTGAAGAATTTTTCTTGGAATTCTTTGTGGAAGGGCTGAAGGAGGAGATTAGGCATACTGAGAAAATGCTTAATCCTTTCTCTTTAAGCCAGACTGTGGACAAGGCTATAAACCAAGAAAATTTCATTAAGTAGAAAGGAAAAGGGACAGTGGGGCAAGGCTTCAAGCTACCATCAGAATACTAATGTGAACACTAAAGGTGTAGGGTTGTCAATGGGAAATGCATGGAATAGGTTGTTTGAGACTAAGAGGGCCTAGGGTTATGCTACAAGTGTGGAGAAAAGTACCATCAAGGCCACCAATGCAAGCAGAAACTAAATGCCATATCTACTACTACTGAGCAACAAGAGGTGGAGCAAATTGGGGACACTGAAGGGGGGTACTGTGGACTATGATGTGATGCCAAATGAAGATTCAATGGATGAGGCTATTTGCTTGAATGTCTTGTCAGGAACTGAGGTTCCCAATACTATTATCTTGAGGGGGGAAGCCAAAAGGAATAAGATTACTATTCTCTTGGATTCAGGAAGTACTCATAGCTTCTTGGACCTAGAGACTGCTAAAAAGATAGGATGCACCATTAGTGATGCAGTTCCTATGAGAGTTACTGTGGCTAATGGAAATCACATCTTCAGCCTCCATACTTGCCCAAAGCTGCAGTGGAAGATTCAAGGGGTGGAGTTTGAGGACTCATTCAGATTGGTGAGATTAGGGGGTAATGATATGATATTAGGGGGAGACTGGATGAGAGGACACAACCCTGTTCTCTTAGATTTTGTGGAGTATAAGGTGCAGGTTACTCATAAGGGTAAGAGAATAGAATTGAAAAGAATTTATAGTCAAGCAGAGCTGAAAAGTATGTCAACTACAGGGGTTAAACAGATGTTGAAGAAAGGACAAGCTATATGGGCTCATTTATTTACTATAACTTCTCAATCAGTACCAAGAGGTACAGAAGGAGAAGGAGTACCTGCAGCAATATCTGAGGTCATTGCTGAATTTCCAGATGTTTTTGCTGAACCCAAAGGTTTGCCTCCCAAAAGAGCTCATGACCATCACATTCCTCTGAAGAACAATGCAAATCTAGTCAGCCTGAGGCCTTATAGGTATAATTACTTTCAAAAGAATGAAATAGAGAAACAAGTTAATGAGATGCTAAGCAATCAAATAATACAGCCCAATCACTCCTCATTCTCTTCTCCAGTCTTATTGGTAAAAAAGAAGGATGGTAGTTAGAGATTCTGTATTGACTATAGAGAGTTAAATAAACTTATTGTCAAGGATAAATTTCCTATTCCATTGGTGGATGACTTAATAGATGAACTGAGTGGCTATTTCATTTATTCTAAGATTGATCTTAGAGCTGGATATCATCAAATTAGAATGAAGGATATTGACATCTACAAGACTGCCTTCAGAACTCACCTAGGTCACTATGAATTCAAAGTCATGCCTTTTGGTCTAACTAATGCCCCTGCCACATTTCAGAGTCTTATGAATGATGTGTTTAAGCCATTTCTCAGGAAGTTTGTTCTGGTTTTCTTTGATGATATACTGGTTTATAGTCCTATAGTCTATAGCCATACTTTTCATCTAAAACAATTACTGAAAATTCTGAGACAAGAGCAGCTATTTGCTAAACTATCCAAATGTTCATTTGGACAAGGCAAGGTCAAATATTTGGGGCACATCATTTCAGGAAATGGAGTGGCCACTGATCCTTCCAAAATTGAGGCCATGACCAACTGGCCAAGGCCTAAATCTGCTAAAGATCTGAGGGGTTTCCTCGGGCTTACAGGTTACTATAGAAGATTTGTAAGGTCTTATGGCATTATCAGTAGACCTCTTATAGATCTTTTGAAGAAGAATTCATTTCAATGGTCTGAAGAAGCAGAAGCAGCCTTTCAGCAGCTTAAAATAGCTATGTCAACATCTCCTGTGTTGGCCTTAGCTGACTTCAATAAACCCTTCATTGTAGAGATAGATCTTGCTCAACAGGCATGCGAGCATTCATATTACAGGAAG
This sequence comes from Nicotiana tomentosiformis, assembly GCF_000390325.3. Lineage (NCBI taxonomy): Eukaryota > Viridiplantae > Streptophyta > Magnoliopsida > Solanales > Solanaceae > Nicotiana > Nicotiana tomentosiformis. Next base: position 84,322,131 of record NC_090813.1, on the reverse strand, counting down.
GCGGGCTTGTTGCTTATTTTAGCAAAGCACTATCACCCAGAAATATGGGACTATCCACTTATGAGAAGGAATACTTGGTTGTATTAACTGCAGTAGAGAGGTGGATACACTACCTAGTGGGGTGGGGGATTTTATTAAAGAACTGATTATCAAAGCCTCAAGTACCTATTGGAGCAGAAGATTACTACAACACTACAACAAAAAGGTCTGACTAAGCTACTTGGTCTAGACTATGAGGTTCAATACAAAAGGAGGACAGAGAATAAAGTGACATATACTCTCTCAAGAGGTCAGGGAGATGAGTCTACTCTGTGTGCCATTACCTCATCAGACCCTACTCGGATGTAGAAAATATGTCAAAGTTATGAACATGATCCCACTGCACTACAGTTATTAGCTGAGATAATAGCAGATCCTTCTAGCAAACCTAAGTTAACTCTGCAATAGGGCATTATTAGGTTTGACCATGGAATTTGGGTGGGTAGAGGGGCTAATTTGAGAGCCAAGGTATTTGAATCACTCCACCAGTCTCCTTTAGGAGGGCACTCCGGCTAATTGGGGACCTATAGGAGAATCAAGACGGTGTTTTATTGGCCTAACATGAAGAATGATATTTCAAGATGGGTTTCTGAGTATGACATATGCCAAAGGATAAAAACTGAGAATGTACACTCTCCTCGCTTACTCCAACCACTGCCCATACCTGAGATATCTTGGCAAGACATAGCCATGGACTTTGTTGAGGGCCTACCCTCTTCTGGCCATAAGGATGTAGTCCTAGTGGTGGTAGATAGATTGCCCAAATATGGTCATTTCTTAGCACTAAAACACCCTTCCGCAGCAAAAGAAGTAGCTGAGGTATTCTTACAAGAAGTCTACAAGTTGCATGGGCTACCTAAATCTATTGTCACTGATAGAGATGCTATTTTTACCAGCCAATTTTGGCAGCAATTATTCAAAGCTATGGGAACCAAGTTAAACATGTCAACAGCATACCATCCTCAATCGGATGGACAGACATAAAGAATCAATCGATGCCTAGAAACTTACCTAAGATCTATGGTCTTTGCTAATCCTAGGAAGTGGCTGAAATGGTTGCCTTTGGCAGAATGGTGGTACAACACCAATTATCACAGCTCACTACAGACTACCCCTTTTCAAGCACTCTATGGGTTTCCACCTACCCAAGTTCCCATGGGTTCATTGCCTCATTCGACTCACACTACAGTTGGAGCTAATTTAGCTCAAAGGCAACATATGCTACTCAACCTCAAAGAAAACCTGGTGCAAGCTCAGGCTCGAATGAAGTTTTATTCTGACAAGAACAGGTTTGAGAGGGTCTTAGAAGTAGGAGATTGGGTTTATCTCAAGCTTCAACCCTATAGACAGTCATCTATTGCAGTCCGACGAAATTTAAAGCTCAGTGCGAGATTCTATGGTCCTTACATAGAGCTGCCGGCGACTTCTTAGATCCATCCCGTGTTTCATGTCTCACAGTTGAAGAAACGGGTAGGCCCAACCGTCAATCCTAGCTTCAACCACCGATTTGCGATGCTAACGGAAGAATACTGGCCCAACCCCTTGTAATTCTTGAACGACGAATGGTTAAGGTCAACAACGCTGTGAAGGTTAAGGTGTTAGTTCAGTGGACAAATCTCAGCCTAGAGGAAACCACATGGGAAGATTGGGGTTATTGTCACGCCCCAAACTAGGGGAGGCACGACTGGCACTCGATACTGTATTCGATCAAGTTAGCCACTAAACATACTATCTAACTAGACTGGGGGCCTAACAGATCGGGCAGCACAACATCTGAAATACTAAGCCTGGACCGTAAGGTTATGACATAAATAACAATAAGCCATATAAACATAGGTAGACAAGCCAAAATAATAAAATACTAGCTGGCCGACGAGGCCGCGACTGAATACATACATGCCTACACACCTATATATACATGCCAAGCCTATGGGCTGGAGACTGAAAGCAGCAAAAAGAAACCCAGAATATTGTATCCACAATAGCCTCTAAGAGTGTCATAAGCACTGTCGGGATAAGGCCCCAACTATACCCAAACTGTACAACAAAAGTAACCATCCTATGAAAGCTCCAGGAAGAGGTGGAGCTTACCAACTCACAGCTGAACCCCGAAATCCTAGCGGAGGGGTCGATCAGAGTCTCTACCTGGACCTGCACGCACGAAACAAAAATGCAATGTCCCCAGGCAACGGGACATCAGTACGAATAAAAATGTACTGGTATGTAAGGCAGAAAGTAGAATCATACATAGCTGATGTAAAAAGGTAATAAAGATACCACCTGACACTGAAACTCTGATAGCCTCCATGGCCGACATCCGATCTCATAGTAATAAAATATGCATGGTATGCTCGTGTAATCATATGTCGTGAATACATATATATTGATGTAAATGCATGACATACCCAACCAAATGCTAGCAATGGCGGTCTCTCCCGGTAGCTAACCGGTATCATATTGCCAACCTGTGGCCATCTGTACAATATATATAGTCTTTCGGGCAAATGGGCCCCTTACCTCCGATTATAGCTCGAAGTCCATGCATAATATGTCATGTATGATATGAACTTTGAATGCACATAATAGGCCATAACAAGAACTTAGCCAACCTTGGCTCATTGGTACTCTTATTCTCATAATCTCATAATCACCTTCGTATCGCATACAAATGTCTCGTGGAACCTCATATCTTTTTTAATAAGTTTAAAAACTTAACTCGACTTTTAGAAAGATAACTTAACTCTGAATATGTTCATAAAAAGCTTAAGGTGCTTCACTTAGTCCTTATACCTGATTTCTTGATAATTAGTAAAAGAAAGTATTTCAAAAAAATCAAATGTTTTAGTAGTTTAAACATAAAAATTATATTTGAGAATTTTAAAATCGACGTGTCACTTTAGAGATTTTAAAATACACTTTAACAAGGAAGAAGGACTGATCGCAAATACTAAATGCCTTTATTTTTAAGTCACACAAACCAAAGACGAATAAGAATTCATATATATGGACATATATTTAAGAAAGCCGATAAAATGATATATATAGATGTCGAATACCCTTTTTAACCGAACGAGTGGAATATCAACCTAATAGCATCATGAAAATACTTCAGCTACGATACCAATGCCTTTCACAGAAGGTCTTTCTAGCAACAGAATAGTAAAATATCACATTTGGAGTCTTAGGAATTCCCCAAAATTCGTGCTAAAAGGAAGGACGAAGTTTAGCCTTAACATACCTCTCCAACGAACGTCCGAATGCCTGTAGTTCCTTCACGAAAGTTATTCCTTACGTCCTAAGCTTCGAAACCACTATATATATGCAGCTTATACGCACCTATAAATAGTTCATAAATGAGTTTAAATCGGCAGATTTGCCATATGACCCTAACTTGACGAAACGCCCGTAGAACTTTGTAAAAACCATCATAAAAGAGTACCAAGATGATTACCTTGGCAAACCAAGTATAAATCCTGAAGAACCAGCAAGAACAACAATTTTCTATCTTCCAAAAATAGCTCCAAACACAGCTAATAGAAGGGGAAAACGATTGCAAAGCGTAGAGATTGTGCTTCTAGGCATGGGGGCAAATTTTAACGATAGAAATCGTTAAAAACGCACCTTAATCACTCAAGAACACCATGAAACCCTCTCTTAAGCTTTCTCACTATTTTGGGATGAATATGAAATATTTTGGGGTCTTAAAAGTCGGATTTTCCGACTTATACCACTTGTTTGACCCGACCTGGTTCGCGACCCGATTTCAGCCCGGACAGTCCGCGGTAAAATAGTCATAATGTTTACTCCAATGTCGGTTTGATGTGAGATTTCTTTGGTTGCAAACTAGACTCGTAGAACTTCGATTTGGTAGATTGTGGATCCCATAACTCTTTATATATTGGGAGAAATGATCTGATACATTTGACCCAAAGTTTAGAAAATATATTAGAGAAATTTACGATAACTTTTGCCGACCTTTATTTCTCAACTTGCTTGACTCCAAAACTTAACATGTGACCAGTGTGATATTATAATACCTCATAACACATTATTCTTAGCATATTATACACTCTTAGTCTTATCCCATAGGTGCAACTTAACTTAAACCTTCCGAACGCGCGGAGTGCTGCCCGAGCCATTTCTTTAACCATGAACCTTTGTTTAAGGGATTCCTTTGACTTAAAGCTTTAGTTTAGTTCCTTGATATTACCACACATTTTCAGTCTTATTCTCCCAATGTGCTATACCCAATCATATATACCTAATATAACCACGCCACGTTACGTATATTACGTAAGAGAAGAGAGAAACACCTGGGGTCTCACAGTCTCCCCCTTAAGAACATTCGTCCGCGAATGGGTCAAGTCAATTCCTTGGTTTCATTTCTTGTCCGCTAATACGTTATTTGCGAGGCTATATTTGTTACATTTGCAAAGCATAAATCAAATTCTGAAGATTCCAACTACTAGGCTTCGTATAGCTATCTCGCAATAAAAAAAATTTAAATTGCACTTTCAAGTCATTTAAAATCCAATTAAGTTGCTGTAAAGAAATAATTGGCAATTATTTAAATGCGACTCACCTTAAGTCGTAAATAGGTGGGGGTACTTCTTCCTCATTTCCTCCTCAGCTTCCCAGGTCATTTACTCGATGTTGTTATTTCGCCATAACACTTTCACGGAAGCCACTTCTTTAGTTCGAAGCTTCCTTACCTGCCGATCTAAAATAACTACTGGTACCTCTGCATAAGATAAGTCTTCAGCAATGTGAATATCCTCAATGGGCGTAATACGTGAAGGATCTCCAATGCACTTCCGCAACATAGATACATGAAACACAGGATGGACTGCTTCCAATTCTAAAGGCAAATCAAGCTCGTACGCCACCCTACCAATCCTCCGAAAAATCTTATACGGTCCAACATACCTGGGGCTGAGCTTCCCCTTCTTTCCAAATCGCATGACGCCCTTCATAGGCGATACTTTCAGGAAAACCCAATCTTCTACATCAAACTCTAAGTCTCGTCGTCGAACATCTGCATAAGACTTTTGCCGACTTTGTGCTGTACGCAGCCGGTCTCTAATAAGTTTTACCTTTTCCATTGCTTTCTGGACTAAGTTAGGACCTAGCAACTCTGCTTCCCCGACCTCGAACCAACCGATCGGCGCCCTACACTTCCGCCCGTATAGTGCTTCGTAAGGAGCCATCTGAATACTGGCTTGGAAGCTGTTATTATAAGCGAACTCAATAAGAGGTAGATGATCATCCCAACTTTCTTTAAAATATAGCACGCAGGCACGTAACATATCCTCAACTATCTGAATAGTACGCTCTACCTGTCCATCAGTTTGTGGATGAAAAGCAGTGCTAAGATTTACCTGCGTGCCTAGACCCTTCTGAAAAGATTTCCAAAAATATACTGTAAATTGAGCCCCTCGATAAGAGATAATAGATAATGGCACTCCGTGAAGGCGAACAATCTCTCGAATGTAAAGCTTGGCATAATCCTCGGCTAAATATGTCATCCTGACTGGCAGGAAATGAGTAGATTTTGTAAGCCTATCAATAATTACCCAAATAGAATCATATCTCCGTGGAGTGCGAGGCAAACCAGTAATGAATTCCATATTTATCATGTCCCATTTCCATAATGGAAGCTCAATACAGTGAGTTAGGCCTCCAGGCCTCTGATGTTCAGCTTTAACTTGCTGGCAGTTGGGACATTAGGACACTATCTCCGCGATATCTTTTTTCATTCCATTCCACCAATAGATCTGTCGAAGGTCCCGATACATCTTTGTCGCTCCGGGATGAACTGCATATCTAGAATAATGGGCCTCTGAAAGAATCTTGGCACGGAGCTCTCCTACTGACAGTACACATAAGTGGACCTAGTATCTAAGGACTCCATATCCAGTTAGCTCAAATAAAGGTTGTCGCTGCTGTGGAATACTTTCCCTCAGTTTTATAAGCTCAGGATCCTCGTGTTGTCGCTCTTTCACTTCAGTAACAAAAGAAGATTTTGCCGTATTCTGAACGAGAATGCGTCCACCCTCTGCATCTACCAAACGCACCTGCAAACTAGCTAGCTGGCATAGATATTTGGTCATCTTGACCTTATCAGCTTCAACATGGCTTAGACTGCCCATGGACTTCCGGCTAAGGGCATCAACAATAATATTAGCTTTGCCGGGATGATATAAAATATCAACATCATAGTCCTTTAGTAATTCTAGCCATCTTCTTTGTCGTAGGTTCAGCTCCCTCTGTTTAAATAAATACTGAAGGCTCTGGTGGTCGGTGAAAACATCAATATGAACCCCATATAGATAATGCCGCCAAATCTTTAGGGCAAATACAACTGCGGCTAACTCAAGATCGTGCGTAGGATAGTTCTGTTCATGTTTTCGCAACTGTCTGGAGGCGTACGCGATAACCTTACCATGCTGCATAAGAACACAACCTAGGCCAATTCTCGAGGCATCACAATATACAACATAACCCTCGGTGCCATCTGGAAGAGTCAAGACAGGTTCCGTAGTAAGTCTTTTCTTTAGTTCCTGAAAACTTTGTTCACATGCCTTAGTCCACTGAAACTTAGCTCCCTTATGTGTCAGTTTCGTCAATGGTGCATAGATAGAGGAAAATCCCTCCACAAACCTTCGGTAATACCCTGCCAAGCCTAAAAAGCTACGAACCTCTGTCGGATTCAAGGGCCTCAGCCAAGTCATCACAGCTTCAATCTTTTGGCCATCAACTTTGATACCATCGCCGGTAATAACATGACCAAGAAAAGCTACAGAAGTTAGCCAAAATTTACATTTAGAGAATTTAGCATATAACCTGTAGTCCTGGAGAGTCTGCAATACAGCTTGCAAGTGGTCCGCATGCTCGGCTTCCGATCGTGAATATATCAGGATGTCGTCAATAAACACAATCACAAATTCATCCAAGAATGGTTTGAATACCCGGTTCATAAGATCCATAAAGGTTGCTGGGGAATTTGTAAGCCCGAAAGACATGACAAGGAATTCAAAATGGCCATACCTCGTCCTAAATGCTGTTTTGGGATATCAATATCCCTGACTCGTAGCTGATGATAACCGGATCGCAAGTCGATCTTCAAAAAGCATTTGGCACCTTGTAACTGGTCGAACAAGTCATCAATCCATGGAAGAGGATACTTATTCTTGATAGTGACTTTATTTAGTTGCCAGTAGTCAATGCACATCCGCAAGGACCCATCTTTCTTTCGAACAAAGAGCACCGGAGCACCCCATGGGGATGTACTTGGCCTAATAAAGCCTTTATCGAGCAAGTCCTTCAGTTGTTCCTTCAATTCCCTTAGCTCTACAGGAGCCATTCTGTAGGGAGGAATGGATATAGGTTGCACATCAGGAAGCAAATCTATAGCGAAATCGATTTCCCTTTCGGGGGGAATTCCTGGAAGCTCGTCAGGGAATACCGTCGGAAATTCATTCACAATAGGAACCGACTGAAGAGTCGCTGGCTCCTTATCTATATCCCTAACATGAACCAGATGGTATATACAACCTTTAGCAATAAACTTCCGAGCCCTAAGGTATGAAATAAACTTACCCTTGGGCGTGGCTGCATTACTTTTCCATTCAAGGACAGGCTCACCAGGAAAATGAAATCGGATCAACTTTGCACGACAATCAATATTAGCATAACAAGCTGCCAACCAATCCATACCCACAATGACATCGAATTCTAGCATAACCAATTCAACTAAATCAACAGAGGTTGGACGGTCATTAATTAACACTGTACATTCTCGATAGACATGATTAGCTATAATAGAGTCGCCAACTGGCGTAGATACCTCAACTGGTTGTAGCAACAACTCAGATCTCATGTCAAGCTTACCAGTAATAAATGGAGTAATATATGAAAATGTAGAGCCGGGATCCATCAATGCATAAATGGCATGAGAATGTATTGTCAATATACCTGTGATAACATCTGGGGATGCCTCTAAATCCTGTCAGCCTGTGAGTGCATAAAAGCGGTTCTGGCCACCACTAGAACCTGAGGTGTCTCCTCCACCTCTTCCCCTACCACGACCCTGAGTAGACTGTGGACCTGGTCGAGGAGCACGGACTGAGGGCGAAAAGGCTGCTGTGAATCCTGAAGGCTGAGCTGGTGTACCTCTGCCTAACCCCGGGCACCAGCTAATATAATATCTTGTCTGCCCACAATGAAAACATGCACTCGAACCCTGTCTACATTGACCGGTGTGCAGCTTACCGCACTGAGTACATGGAGGAGTAAGCTGTCTCATCTGTGCAGAACGCTCCTGTCGACGGCCCTCAGGCTGGCCTGAGCTCTGCCCCGGTCCTGACTGAATATAACGATCAAACCGCTGGCCCTGCATCTGTGGTGGGAAACTACCTGCTGACCGAGGTGGATATCGATGGAGTGGGGGCCTAAAATCAACTCGTGGCTCCATATAAGACCCCATAGTACGAGCCCTCTTACTCTGCTCCCTATCCTTGCGAGTATCATGAATCCGACGGGAAAGGTCCTCTGTAGTCTGAGCGAAAGCCTGTATGCGGGGAATATCTACATCATCCGATAGGGATGCAACCCTACAATCTCTAATCAGATGATCCCCCAAACCATCCACATAATGATGAACTCTAGCCCTCATGGTACGTACTATATCTGGTGCATACCTTGCCAAAGAAATAAACTTATGGCTATAATCCCTCACACTCATTTCCCCCTGCTTTAGGCTAAGAAACTGGTCAAGATGGGCCTCCCGAACCTCCCGTGGCAAATAATGGGCTAAAAAAGCCTCAGAGAAGTCCTCCCACTCTGCTGGCGAAGTATCAGGTCCTCTAGATCTCTCCCATGCCTCATACCATAGGACGACTACATCACGTAGTCGAAAAGAAGCCAACTCCACAGCCTCGGTGACAGAGGCATGCATCACCCTCAATACTCTATACATATGGTCTATAAAGTCCTGGGGATCCTCAGTGGAACTGGATCCTGTAAATAATGGAGGGGCCAAGTGAAGAAACTCTCGTACCGTCGAGCTTCCTATCCGATCTCTCCGGGCATCTGCTCCTGACTCTAGCTGTCGCTCATGAATAGAAACCATCCTAGTCAGCAACTGAACAGCCTCCCTCATCCCCTGCTCCCCAGTCTCTGATGGGGGAACAATAGGTGCTGGAGGTCCTGTGTCTCTAGCTGCCTCAGGTACCAATGGAACTGGTGAGGCTGGGGGTACTGCATCTCCCTGGGCTCCAACAAGTGCTGGGGAAGCTGAAACTAGGGGTACTGGAGACTCACTGTGAGCCTCTAAGGGAAATCTATCCCTCTGACCCGGTGGGGAACGACTGGTACCTTCTCCCGGATCCATACCTATCTCTCGTTGTGCCATCTCCTGAGCGTAGGTAGCCTGTTAGATAGGAAACACAAAGCACGATTTAGATTTCATATGTTCTTATAACTTCGCTCTATAGCACGATCTATTAATTGAAAGAAATGTAACCATTCCTAAATGCCTCATAGCCTCCTGATTATAAGTGTGGTGCACAACACACCCATAAGCAAGACTCTACTAGACACGGCTTGTGGACTCCCTGGGATACGACCTGCTCTGATACCAAGTTTGTCACGCCCCAAACTAGGGGAGGCACGACTGGCACTCGATACTGTATTCGATCGAGTTAGCCACTAAACATACTAGCTAACTAGACTGGGGGCCCAACAGATCGGGCAGCACAACATCTGAAATACTAAGCCTGGACCGTAAGGTTATGACATGAATAACAATAAGCCATATAAACATAGGTAGACAAGCCAAAATAATAAAATACTAGCTGGCCGACGAGGCCGCGACTGAAGACATACATGCCTACACACCTATATATACATGCCAAGCCTATGGGCTGGAGACTGAAAGCAGCAAAAAGAAACCCAGAATATTGTGTCCACAATAGCCTCTAAGAGTGTCATAAGCACTGTCGGGATAAGGCCCCAACTATACCCAAACTGTACAACAAAAGTAACCATCCTATGAAAGCTCCAGGAAGAGGTGGAGCTTACCAACTCACAGCTGAACCCCGAAATCCTAGCGGAGGGGTCGATCAGAGTCCCTACCTGGACCTGCATGCACGAAACAAAAATGCAGTGTCCCCAGGCAACGGGACATCAGTACGAATAAAAATGTACTGGTATGTAAGGCAGAAAGTAGAATCATACATAGCTGATGTAAAAAGGTAATAAAGATACCACCTGACACTGAAACTCTGATAACCTCTATGGCCGACATCCGATCTCATAGTAATAAAATATGCATGGTATGCTCGTGTAATCGTATGTCGTGAATACATATATATATTGATGTAAATGCATGACATACCCAACCAAATGCTGGCAATGGCGGTCTCTCCCGGTAGCTAACCGGTATCATATTGCCAACATGTGGCCATCTGTACAATATATATAGTCTTTCGGGAAAATAGGCCCCTTACCTCCGATTATAGCTCGAAGTCCATGCATAATATGTCATGTATGATATGAACTTTGAATGCACATAATAGGCCATAACAAGAACTTATCCAACCTTGACTCATTGGTACTCTTATTCTCATAATCTCATAATCACCTTCGTATCGCATACAAATGTCTCGTGGAACCTCATATCTTTTTTAATAAGTTTGAAAACTTAACTCGACTTTTAGAAAGATAACTTAACTCTGAATATGTTCATAAAAAACTTAAGGTGCTTCACTTAGTCCTTATACCTGATTTCTTGATAATTAGTAAAAGAAAGTATTTCAAAAAAATCAAATGTTTTAGTAGTTTAAACATAAAAATTATATTTGAGAATTTTGAAATCGACGTGTCACTTTAGATATTTTAAAATACACTTTAACAAGGAAGAAGGGCTGATCGCAAATACTAAATGCCTTTATTTTTAAGTCACACAACCCAAAGACGAATAAGAATTCATATATATGGACATATATTTAAGAAAGCCGACAAAATGACATATATAGATGTCGAATACCCTTTTTAACCGAACTAGTGGAATATCAACCTAATAGCATCATGAAAATACTTCAGCTACGATACCAATGCCTTTCACAGAAGGTCTTTCTAGCAACATAATAGTAAAATATCACATTTGGCGTCTTAGGAATTTCCCAAAATTCGTGCTAAAAGGAAGGACGAAGCTTAGCCTTAACATACCTCTCCAACGAACGTTCGTATGCCTGTAGTTCCTTCACGAAAGTTATTCTTTACGTCCTAAGCTTCGAAACCACTATATATATGCAGCTTATACGCACCTATAAACAGTTCATAAATGAGTTTAAATCGGTAGATTTGCCATATGACCCTAACTTGACGAAACGCCCGTAGAACTTTATAAAAACGATCATAAAAGAGTCCCAAGATGATTACCTTGGCAAACCAAGTGTAAATCCCGAAGAACCAGCAAGAACAACAATTTTCTATCTTCCAAAATTAGCTCCAAACACAGCTAATAGAAGGGGAAAACGATTGCAAAGCGTAGAGATTGCGCTTCTAGGCACGGGGGCAAATTTTAACGATAGAAATCGTTAAAAACGCACCTTAATCACTCAAGAACACCATAAAACCCTCTCTTAAGCTTTCTTACTATTTTGGGATGAAGATGAAATATTTTGGGGTCTTAAAAGTCGGATTTTCCGACTTATACCACTTATTTGACCCGATCTGGTTCGCGACCCGATTTCAGCCCAGACAATCCGCGGTAAAACAGTCATAACGATTTACTCCAATGTCGGTTTGATGTGAGATTTCTGTGGTTGCAAACTAGACTCGTAGACCTTTGATTTGGTAGGTTGTGAAACCCATAACACTTTATATATTAGGAGAAATGATCTGATATATTTGATCCAAAGTTTAGAAAATATATTAGAGAAATTTACGATAACTTTTGCCGACCTTTATTTCGCAACTTGCTTGACTCCAAAACTTAACATGTGACCAGTGTGACATTATAATACCTCATAAAATATTATTCTTAGCATATTATACACTCTTCGTCTTATCCCACAGGTGCAAGTTAAGTTAAACCTTCCGAACGTGCGGGGTGCTACCCGAGCCATTTCTTTAACCATGAACCTTTGTTTAAGGGATTCCTTTGACTTAAAGCTTTAGTTTAGTTCCTTGATATTACCATACATTTTCAGTCTTATTCTCCCAATGTGCTATACTCAATTATATATACCTAATATAACCACGCCACGTTACGTATATTACGTAAGAGAAGAGAGAAACACCTGGGGTCTCACATATACGAAGTCAATTTCCAGACTTCGTAGCTCAGCTTCGACCTTCAGGACAAGGTCAGTTTCAATGGGGGATGTATTGTTATGATAAGGCAGCTGAATTAGGAAAGAGGAGTAGAAATGAATAAGAAGAAATTAGAAAGAGGCATGTATTAGGGTTAGCTGATGGAGAGGTCATATGACATCCACGTGACAATAGCTGAGTATTAATGAAGGTAGACGACATCGTTTCATTAACAAAAGGGACGGTGGAGATTAGAAGTCACAATTGTGATCGAAAGGCTCAGATTAAACTCCAATAGATTAAATAAGTCATTGAAGGCAAAGAGCGGCAGTTATGATTCTGGTATTTTCTAACTATTTTGTCCTCTCTCTTTCTCTCTCGACCTCACTCTCTTCTTTTGTTCTATCTCTTCTCTTCCCCTATTCACTTTCTTCTTCCTTCTTTCAGGTTTATCCGCCATTGGAGCTCAACTGAGTTAGAGACTTAGATTTGTAGCCAAATTCTATTACATTCAACTGTAAATTCGATTGTAATTGAGATTCCCATCATATCAATAATACAAAGTGTTGCTGTTCTATTTCTCTCTATTCTAGTATATTACAATAGATTTGGTTGAAACTTGAAAAAATGAGATGAAACATAATTTTTGAAAATTGAAATTGTGTTTGGACATGCATTTTACTTGAAAAGAATTTGAAGTTTTGTGAGTAAAAAGCTTCAAAAACTACTATAGAACTGTTTTTGGGATATGAAGATTTTGTTTTCAAAATCTGCAAAAAAAAAAAAAAATGGTTAAAATCTGTAAACAAATAGATAATTGAAAACTAAATTTGAAAAAAAGCTCCCAAATTTTATGGACAAACAGAAGCTTACTTTATATTATTTTATTTAACATGATAATGATATTAGTTGAGTTTAAATGAAGAGGTAAGGATTTATACAACTGACTTCAATTTACTTGAGACTCAAGCATTTTTGTTGTTGTTGTTAAAACCTTCACAATTAGCACCAACAAGAGGATAAGTGTTGATGTTAGTTTTGTGATAATTCAGTGCGTCCATAGAAATTACAACATTTCTTCAAATTCTTCAGCATCTATTGCCCTGCACGACTATGCAATGAAACTGGATGAGATTTTTACCAAGTTATACTATTTTAAAAACTTATTTATCCTCATTAAAGAAGTTTTAACTTAATTGCAAGTTGATATACAATTTACCAATTATATATATTTTAGTGATAATTTAATATTCCTAAATTATATGGCTTTAATTAGCTTTCCAACGTACTCACCCCCAATCCCCATGTCTTTCAAATAATACACAGATAGCGTATCCCACCTCCCCCCATGTAACCAATCGCCCAAAATCTCTTTTGTAGAATTTATTTCAAGTTTCACATTCTCTGCTTCTACGAAAGCATTGAGATTTTGGTTGAAAATCGTGGTTGAAAATTGTCTAATTTGGCTTTTATTTAATCTGTTTGCTTGTTAACGGAAGTTTCTTTCTAACAATTATAGAGTTAGAACGTAATTAATATTGTGAATTTCATTGACAACCATTAAAAAGTTTCGAAGTTTTGAATTTGAAAATTAATTTTTTATTGGATTGGGTGTTGTTGCAAATGATTGAGAATATCTTTTGGAGTTTATATCTCAATTTTTAGAGAATTTTGTGAAGATTCGAGGTGGTTTTGGTTGGAATTTCATATTAAAACTCGAAAAAAAAGACTATATATATATATATATATATATATATATATATATATATATATATATATATATATATATATATATATATATATATATATATATATTGTATTTCGAGTGTAAAAATGGCATACAAAATATATACAATTATCATAATTGTATATAAATTGTATGTAAATTATAGTTTTTTACCAGATTCTATATAAAAAAATTATATTTAAGTTATAGATAAATTGTAGATATATTGTAAATTTTGACCGAGTTTGTATATATTTTGTAAAAAACTTTAGTTACTTTCCGTAAATAGAAAAACTTAGACAAAACCAGTTAAATAAATTTAAAATTTGGTATATATACGAAAAAGTCCCAAACTGGATTATGGGGATTTCTGGCAAGGTGGCGCTTATAGCCCATCCCAATTTTGTGACTGGCCAATCCTTCAAAGTTGGGCCGGGTTTTCCCCCCTAAATATAGAGGGGAAATAAAAAATAGCAGATTTACAACTGGTAATTAAAAAATAGTCACAGTTTCAAAAGTAATCGAAATTTAGTCATTTTTTCACGTAAAAATAAAATCTGAACAAAAATACCCTTAAAATCCGGAAATATTCCAGTATAATATGATTAAGTTCAAATTTATTTACATATGAGTTTCCAACATAATGTCATGGAATTTCATAATGTGTTGGAGTTCCAACATAATATGCAGGAAGTTTATATGTAGGAGCTCCATAATTCCGCATATTATGCTGGAACTTTCTGTGTGCTGGAGTTCCAACATAATATGCTGGAAGTTTATATGCAGAAGCTCCATAATCCCGCACATTATGCTGAAATTTTTCGTATTTCAGCAAAACATTAGTTATTTTTTAATGACTTTGTAAATATTGATTATTTTTTGATCACCAATCCAAAAAATGATTAGCCTGTGCTATTTTCACCTAAATACATGCGGATGGAAGAGTATCGATATGATAAGCATTATCTTTCAAAAGGTGAGTGTTCTCTCTTCCAAAATTGAATACAAAATTAGAAAACGCTGGTCTTGGCAAAACTCTTTTTGTGCTTGTTTCTGTTTCTAGTCCTAGCCAATATGAGTAGCCTTTCTGTATATACTTTTCTAGTTATGGATGACCTTCTACTAGTCAATCTTATTTTATTTATCATCACAATTCACTTTGCACCTTTTTTTTTTTTTGTTGTTGCTTAAATACGAGATATTATTATTATGCATGAATTTAAAGAGAGTTATTACAATCCGGGACTGATCTTAACGAAGCAGTCCCTAATAAGTCTTTGCGAAAAGTAGAGAAAGCAAATAAAGGTGGTTCACTCTAGAAATGATCTTCACACTCAGCGTTAGTAAGTGAGTTACAGTTGCTCCCAAACTGCGCCAGTGTGTGCGCCACTTGGTTTCCTTCACGGTAGACATGCCTAACATCTGGCTAGCCCAGTGCGTCAAGCAGGAATCTGTAATCACAAAGAAAATTAGTATTAGCTTTGTTGTGAAGTTTGTCCTGTAATAGGTAGAGTAATACCTGGGCTGGCAAGCTATTTCCACTATAATCGGTGTTCGATTTTTTGTGAACTTTGCATCTTAATTGGTATCCCTCCGTTCCAACTTATGTGAAAATATTTTCTTTTTAGTTAGCTAAAAAAATATGACGACTTTTTAAATTTGAAAATAATTTAATTTAATTTTATAAGAAATTTTTATAATCATACAAATATTATGAAATATTTAAAACTATAAATTTCTAAAGTCTGGCCCAAATGTTATGCCATGTTTGAGACCACAAAAGTTCAAAAAAATTATTTCTTTCCCAAACTCCGTACTTAAACTTTGCCTCATGAATTAGAACGGGGGAGCATTAAGTTCAAACCTCTTTCTCCTAGGTTACTCAAATATTCCCTCCGATTCACTTTAATTAATTTTTCGACGTTTTTTTGTGATCTATAATATTTGATTTTTTTCAGATATCAAGAAGGAATTAGCGAAGAAATTAGCTTCATTTTTTCAATGAACAAATTAAGGTTAATATGGTCAATTTTATTGTTAATTAATACTAAAATATGAATTCTTTAATATGTGTGAAAACAGTTAAAATCAATTAAAGTGGACGGGAGGAATTAGTCTCCTAGATTGGTCTGTGTGATGTGTAATTCAATTTGACTCATATAAACTTTGATCACTTTTTTTTTGGTGCCAAGTATATTTATTTAAATTAATTTTTTTGACAAACTAAGAATGAAGTACCTATAGGGCATCAATCCAATTTCACTAAACATAAGACAGAGGAAACAATACCCCCCTTTACAAAAAATGTATGAGATATAAAATAGTATAAAGAAAAAATTTATCACATTTTGTTTTCGAACATAGAAGGTTTCATCGTTATTTAGTTTGTTGCAATGTGTTAATAGGTGGATGGATAATGGCAGCAAATCAAATACTAGTAATTTATTCCATGAATTAAGGCTTGGTTCAATGATCAATCATATATCTATTAAATAATTAATAGTCAAATATTTAGTTGTATATAAGATAAAAGCTAGGACAGGTTGTCGATTTTATTTTCCAATATTATATTGCAGAATAGTAATTGCAGCTACATACCTATTTCATAGGGGCGTTCAAAACCAAACCGAAACCGAAAACCGAACAGAAATTGAAGTTTAATGACTTATTGATATCGGGTTATCGGTTTAACGGACGGGGAACGGATTGAAATTTTTCTATTAAAGGCTTATCGATTTGGGAGTGGATTATTCAATTTTCTTAACGGATAATCCGTTAACCCGTTAAGAATATATATATATATATATATATATATATATATATATATATATATATATATATATTTATTTTTATCCATATTACTGCTCTGGACAATTGCACGAAGTGCAAAGTGAATTGTAATGATTTATTTTTATCCATAAATATGAATTGATATTCTTGGATGTTGTTTCTTATAAGTAGTGGGTTAATTAGTTATCTGGGCAGAGGTATTGTCCAAACAGGTTTTTAATTATTACTCCCAATTTGTATGTATGGCACTTTTAACTTTGACCCAACAAGCTTGTTCACTGGAACGAGTTTCATATATTGAAGAAATGTCTCAAATGTGTTGCTGCTGCCGGAACTCGTGGAAATATGAATAGTTATCTTTCTGTGTCTTATATTTTTACTTCGGTTTATTACATGATTTACTAATTAAAAAAGCACAATCTAAACCGATAACCGCCCGATAATAGCTAAACTGATACCAACCTGCCCGATATCTCATCGGGTGGCTAGCGGATTAATACATTTAAAAGCCGATAACCGATAAGCCGAAGCGTTAAGAGTAAATAACCGCCCGATAAGCAGCCCTACCATTTCACATCAGGGGCGAAGCTAGAGTGTCCCGAGTGGGTTCGGCTGAACCCAGTAGGTTTGGTTCGAACCATGTATCTATCTTAAAAAAATTATTGAATATATATAAATTATTAATTTAGAACCCAGTAACTTAAAACGATTAGAATCGCGAACCCATAAACTTGAAATTCTGTCTCCGCCTCTGATTCACATGGTTAACTTTCATTGGATAAATAAAATAATCTTGTACCAGATAACATTAGTAAATACACATAATAATTTAAAGTTGGATAAGTATTTACACATCTCATATTTTCACCAAAATAATGAATGTAAGGTATGTATAATTAAATATTAAAATGAGATTACATATTGCTTAACCGTGAAAAAATATGAATACAAAAGACATCATAGTTTGTGTTCATTGGATCGTGTGCGGATCACTATATATTTACTATTTAGATTGTCTTAAATCTCACTAACGACTTCTTCTGTTTCTTCTTTTCTTCCCTTATTACGCGCTATTGTCATTGACCATAACACAGAAGAAGAATACCGATAGCAAGTAAGACACCATAATGGGAGAAACCCGCATAGACCCGCAATATGCCTCGCTCCGCATCAATCTTTTTTAAAATTGTTTCAACTTGTCCCGTCCCGTTTGCCATCCCTAATGTTGATATTCGAAATTGTGTTTTCTTATTTTGGTTCTTAGGGGACGTTTTATTCAAGGGATTAGATGAAGATTTTGAAATTAAATGTAATTTGTGTTTGGTTGGAGATACTAGTTAAAATTAATATTATTTTTATATCAAAATTTTGATATAACTTACTCATATAAAATGTGGAATAACTTATTTCTGATTTTAATTCCAGGATTACAATTCTAGATTATCCTGGTTTTGAATCAAACAAGCCCTTAGTCCAATTGGACTGGCTTCTTTCCTTTTAGATAGATATTACAATAATAATATTAGGATAAATGAAATAAAGGGATAAAGTTTACCAATAGCAATGAGTTTTTTTTTGTGTTCAAAACAGATAATTTTATATACTAGTTAGTTGTTCATTACAGTGGGGTGGTGCGGTGCCATGCACGTATCCACAAACAAGGAGTAGTCTAATGCTACATTACCAATATTACATACTTGTCTTTCTTTCAAAAATAGTTCCTAGGGTGTTTGTCCAAAGCATTTCATTGACAAACACCGAAGCAACTATCAAAAAGTTAATTTCTGCTTCCCACTGCTTTCCTGGTTCATTTGCCAGTTTGTCCGCCACTCTATTTGCCTCCCTGTAGGTATGACTTACTGGTGGATGCCCAGAGCTGCTAGGAGTGACCTGCATTCACAGACCATAGGATCATAAATCAAATGACCATTATTTATGCATTGAATTATCTCTGTTGAGTCTAAGTTAACCTCCAAGGGTAAGAGATTATTTGATGCTGCCATCTTTAGCTCCTGCATAAACGTTGTTAGATCAGAATGGAGTGTATTAGTGCAATGTGTATTTTCCATGAACCCTATTACCCAGTCCCTATTGATGTTTCTAATTACGCCTCATATACCTCCTCTTCTTTCATTTTGGTAGGTTGCACCATCAGTGTTTAACTTGTAAGACCCCCTCCTCGGTGGATGCCCGTTCACCCTTATTACAGGACTTGGTTTTTTTCCTTGGCAACCCCCCACCACATGTATGAACTCTACATTTCTAAGTATAGCATTATTATAGGGGACATGCTCTCTCTTGTTATTGAAGCAGTTATTCCTAGTGCGCCAAATTTTCCATAGACAAAAGGGAAACGGTTGCCTCAATTTGAGGAGGTTGTTGAAACTCTGTTGTTTTACTCTACTGAGGGTGTAGACCCACTGATTTTGGCCAAACAAAAGGTTTGGGATGCTAAGGATGGATTGGTTATGTTGGGAGAGTTCATCCCACCATTGTTTAGCATTATCACAATTGATGAGGGTGTGCTTTATAGTTTCCTCCTTTTTGTTATAGAAGAAACACATATGACTTATATTTATTCCCCTGGAGTAAAGATACTGGCTAGTAGGGAGCCTACCATAAGTCACAAGGCATAAAAAGTATTTGATTTTATTGGGAATCTTTTGTGACGGTTTTGCCCCTGTTGTTGATTCTGATTTACAATTAAGGTATAGGCAGATTTGGTTGAAAATAACCCATTCCTAGTTTGGTTCCATACCATACTGTCCAATTTCCCAGAATTGTCATTGATTATGGTAGAATTGATGGTGGCCACTACACTTTCAGGAAGGTTGAATGATAGATTATTGAGGTTCCATTGGCCATTAGAGTAGCAAGAGGACACTCTCAAGCACTCTTCACCCCTGTTAAGGGGTCCATTGATAATGGTGTTAACGGGTTCCATGTTAGGGATCCATCTATACCTATAGAGGTTAACTCTATCCCCTTTATGAACTACCCACCTGGTAGCTTTGTTGCACACAGACCACCCATTCTTAATATTTTACCAACTCCTAGAGGCTATGTGCATAGTAGGGTTCCTACTGGTGCAGTGTTTGTGAAACAGGACACTTGCCCATATTGCATTAGGGTTATTATACATTTTCCAATCCAGGCCTATATGAGTGTTAGTATTTTTAAGCTTAGTTATGTGCACACCCAGGCCTCCTTCCTCCCTAGGTTTAGTCACCTTTATCCACCCTACCAGGTGCATTTTCCTCCTAATAACAGTGGTACCCCACATGAAGTTCCTATGGATCCTATCAATTTAGTTGCACACCTGGGTTGGAAGTTTTATGTACTGCATTTCATGACTGGGAATGCATCCTAGTGAGGAATTAGCTAGAGTAGTTCTCCCTGCCGTATTAAGAAAGTATATTTTTCAGCCTGCTAGCTTAGCCTGCATACTATCAATGATGAGCTGGAAATATCTGTTGGTAGGCCTTTTGTGAAAGATGAAAAATCCTAGGTACTTACCAAATGATTTGCAAGCTTTGATGGCCATGCTCCTGGCCAATGTATCTATTTTTCCCTGGTGACAGTTTGAGGAGAAGACAACTTTGGACTTAAGTGTGTTAACCATATGTCCTGATTTACAGCTAAAATCATTTCCATTATAGTGGTACAGTTCTTAGAATTTGCTCTAGCAAAAAGGGTCAGGTCATCAGCAAAGAATAGATATGAGATTTTGGGTCCTGTGTGGCTAATTTGAATGGGGAACCACCTACCAGTCTGCACTTGGTCTTTAATGCTTCCAGAGAGACTCTCCATATACATGATGAAGATGTAGGGAGACATGGGGTCTCCCTGTCTAATGCCCCTACTAGGGTAGAAGAAATCGGTCCTATAAGGCCTCGAAAAAGTTTTCCTAAAAACTCGGATTTCATGATGCCGAAGTAGGCGTAGAGGTTAATAGTAGTGGAAATTCTTCGCGACGAGCTTGCTCGCCGCGGTTTGGACTTTTCGGATTAAACAGTTCCTGGGAAATTGAAGGAAAATATTAGGCAGAAGTAGGTATTTCTGCGGCCCGTTCTGCGACCGCAGAACCACTCTGCGGACCGCAGAATGGTCGCAGAGTGAGGCAATTTTCTAGGGCATTTTTAGGTCAATTTCGCGGCCAATTATGCGACCGCATAACCGTTTCACGGGCCGCACTTTGGTCACATAGTCATCAGTAGACTTTTGCGGAGGGAGGTTCTACAGTACATTATGCGACCGCAGAACAGGTCTGCGGGCCGCATAACGGCCGCAGAGTGAAGCAGGCCAGCCCAGTTGCCAGAGCCACCTTTCGCGGACCGCATAATCATTATGCGGTCGCATATGCGATCGCAGAACCTGTAACCGTGTTGTTGTTGATGATAATAAAAATGTTGAAATGTGGAAAAGAACCTGAATCATGAAATACGACCAAGCGCCAAGAATAACTTTATAATTGGGGCCACTCGTGCCATTGTATTGAAAAGATGGGAAAGAAATATGAAGTGAGATGACTAATTGAAAAGGGATGATGTCTCGAATGAGATGACTTAACCGATCGGGCCGAGATCATATTTTCGTGTGCTATAGTCCACGCCTTTCGAATGGGCCGGGCCCCCCGGACTCGAAACCCCTAAAATTTTTCAGGGAAACCAAATACGACCTAAGGATCCATAGTCACTGCCCCTCCATGACCGTTCCTCATTTCTTTTGCGTTTTACGACCAAAAAACTAGAAATACACCTGATTCCAATATTTTCAACACGGTGGCATTGTGGATGAAATTGTGAATATGGTTGATGTCTCAGATGAGATGGCCTAGCCGATCGGGTCGAGATCGGACTCCGTGTAAGAACACAGTGGTATTTTGGATTGTGGCATATTGGCACTAAAAACCATCCAACCTAATAATGCGGGAATTGACTTTAAAACCTATGTGATCCTTAACTTGATGTTTTAGTGTTATTTAAAGCCCATATTGTATTCTTGCTTGTTTCCCCCTGTATTATTGTTCATTCTATTGAGACAGTATTTTAGTTTTACATACTAGTACTATTTGACAGTACTAACATCCCTTTTATCGGGGGCGCTGCATCTTTAAATGGATGCAAGTGGTTCCATAGCAGACAATGTTGATCACAGATAGAGCGAACTTGGTGAGCCCCATTTCATTCCGGGGTCATGTATTGTACCTTTTATTTATATTGTGGTCACTTTTTGAGGCATAGCCGGTGCCTTATTGCCGGCACCATCTTTACTCTTTTTTGTATCTTTAGAGGCTCTGTAGACACTATGTGGGTTGTATATGGGTGTTAGAAAGGTCAATGGATCATGTTGTATTTTGGGCTCTTGTTCCACTCAGTCATAAGGATGTGTGTATTTTGAAACTTAACAATGATGTAACAAAATGAAATGACTTAGTAATGTATATATGTATGAACTTTCTACTGCCTAACTAATGAGAGCATGCCTTCTCTGGATCATAGGTGAGTCGGGTAGATAGTGTCTAGTAGGCTTGCTAGACCGGGTCCATTCGGTTGAGCGCCGGTCACGCTTTCCGAGGTTGGGGAGTGACAGGTCCTTCCCCCACTAACTAATATAAATAAAGGTAGAGGTTATGCATGAGAGGATCAATTTGGTAATGTTATCAGGGAAATCAAATGATACCAATGTGTCCCTGATGAAAGACCACTCCAACCTATCTAAAGCCTTTTCCAGTTCAATTTTAAGGATCATGTTGGCATTTTTTTTATTTAAGTGGCTTTATGTATTCCTGCACAATAATTGCATTATCACTGTCCCTTCTATTGGACAGGAAACTAACTTGGCTAGGGCCTATAATAGAAGGAAGAATAGGTTTAATTCTGTTGAAAATGATTTTGGTGATCAACTTATACATTGTATTACAAAGGCCTATTGGTCTGAAGTTCCTAAGAATTGTGGCATTTTCATATTTAGGGATCATGCACAGGTAGGTTGTGTTGACAACAGGATTCATTTAAAGGTATGGAAAATCTGGTTACAAAAGTTAGTTACCTTATCCTCTTGGACATTCTAGTATTTTTGGTAGAACAGTGGGTGTAGGCCATCAGGGCACAGGATTTTTGGTAGGTTTAAATGAAAACATGGCATTCTTGATCTCACTATTCCTTAAAGGGGATTTCAGGTTAGTCTGCTCCCTAGGGAAAGAGTGTGTGTATTGTAGAGTGTGCTTTGCCAACCTGTGGGTGATGAATGGTGGTTAGTGGTGTAGAGGGATGAATAGAACTGGTATATGGAATTCTTGATATCCTTTTGATCCTAAATCCAATTCCCTGTCTTGTCCTGAAGTGATAGGATACTATTTCTGCTTCTTCTATTGAGAGTGGATGTATGAAAGAATCTAGTATTTGTATCACCTTCCATAAGCCAATTGATCCTGGATTTGGTCATCCAGAATTCATCTTCACTTCTTAGAATGGATGAGTATTCTTCAAGAAGTTAGCCCTCTAGATTTTGGAGAAAGAAGCTAAAGGGGTATGCTCTAGACATTTGGATGCCTCCTAACCTAGCCAGAATGTGTTTCTTTTAATGGAATATGTTGCCAAAAACCATTTCTGTTCCAAGTGGTGACTTGAGATTGGAATTTGGAGGTTCCTTCCTGGAAGCTACAGCTACCTTCATAAGCCTGTTGAACAACATTGGTAAGAGAATGGTGGCTTGCACCACATGGGTTCAAACCTAAAAGGCTTTGTTAAGGAATTGCTAGGTTTATGCCACAGGTTGACCAACATGGGGCAATGATCAGAATGGGTTCTAGGGAGGTGACTAATTGTACTAGATGGGTATTCCTGGATCCAATTATCATTAGCAAGGCATCTATCAAGTCTCTCTAGGATTAATTAGCTTCTATTTCTATACCTCATGTTAGTCCAAGTATACTTGCTGCCTTTGAAACATAGATCAATTAATCTACAGTAGTTGATACACTGCCAGAATAGGTTGGCTCTTAGAGAAGAGATGCAATTCCCCCTTGCTTGTCTCTAGCTCTCAGGACTTCATTGAAGTCCCCACCTACTAGCCATATCCTATTGTAACTCTCATGAATAGCTCTAAGTTACTGCCAAAGGTTTCTCCTATTTGCATAGGTGTTACTAGCATAAACAACAGTAAAAAGCCAGGGGTTAGAAGATGGTATTACCTTAACCATGACATTGATGCCTTGAGGGGTGGTAGAGACCTCATCAATCTTCAGGAGGTCATCCTTCCACATGATGACAATGCCTCATGGCAAACCCATAGCTGGGTTCTGGATTTAGCCTGAGAAGCCTAACTCCTAGATCATATGTGTTATGCTTAGTCATCCTAGCTTCCATGAGGACGGGCATTGCAGGTTTGTGTAGCTTGACCATCTCAGCACAATGCCTCTTAAACTCCCCACTATTAGCCCCCCTAACATTCCAGATGATGATATTCATTAACAGTTTGGGATGGGTGAATGACTTCCTTTTCAGGCATTTGGCCTTCCCTTTCACTGGTAGCCTTCCTGGTTCTCCTGCGCAGGGTTGTCCTGGTTGATTGATTGGGCCAATGCTGGACTTAGCTTTATAGCTAAGTCTCCTAGGCCTTATTTAAAATCTAGTCTTAGACTTACCCTGCACATTACCATGCTCCCTGGGCATAGTGTGATAAGCATTTCCCCCCTCCCCAGGCCATCTGAACTCTATTTGTTCCTCCTTTTGAGGACCCCCAGTTTTGCAATCAGTGCCTCCAATTCTGTGTTAGAAGCTTGAAGGTATTCATGGACTTTTTTTGACCCTGTCATCTGTGTTTTCATTAATGGTGGGGTCATAGTCCATGTTGGTGTCCATGGGGAGAAGGGTGGGCTGGGAATTTCCTCCCCTGGTGAGACTAGTGGGAAGAAGGGGAGGGTATGGCTAATCTGGTCCATAAGTACAGTCAGTTAATTGGTCGACATTGATTGTTGGCTCAGTGCTACTTGGGCTTACATCAGGGTTTCCAGCCATAGTTGATGCCCAAAGTTTATCATTGCATGGTTGAGGCATGCAATGACCACTTTGGCCAAGTAATGGGGGTTCTGGATGACCATAGTGATGGGCATTGACCCTATTGTGAAGGTTATCAGGAAGGTTGTTCCTTGCAGAGCCATTTCCAGCCATGAGGTTTGGAAATAGTCCGATGGTAGAGGTGCAGATGTCACAAGGAAGGGCAATGGTTCCCCTTCTTGGTTCTGCATTTGGACATTAGCATTCATGTTGTTTAGATTGTTTGCCATTTTTGGTGATGG
Organism: Nicotiana tomentosiformis; assembly: GCF_000390325.3. Taxonomy (NCBI): domain Eukaryota; kingdom Viridiplantae; phylum Streptophyta; class Magnoliopsida; order Solanales; family Solanaceae; genus Nicotiana; species Nicotiana tomentosiformis. Next base: position 84,296,956 of record NC_090813.1, on the reverse strand, counting down.
GGTCAGAAAGATGATTTGCTATGGTAGTCATGCCACAATAACCTTTTAAGTCTTTCCTTAACTTAATTGGTTTCCGTGCACTAAAGTCTTCCATCATTTGAGATCTACGAGAGGAGACGACGATTGTCAAGTTATCAGATATGGGGTGATGGTGATGAGGGGGAGTTGGGGGCGTAGAGATTTGAGTGAGAAGAAACTCACTCAAAGAGGTTAATTCTCTCTCTCTCCTGCCGATTTTGATAATATCCCCTGAGGATTTTGCCTCAGTCATGGCCTCCACCAATTGACTTTTAGTGTGGGTGGTTGGTACCATTTTTGGAGTAGAATCGGGTATGCTATACTTACCCGTTGTAGGTGTTAATTGTTTCCCTTATGAGTCATGTGGGGAAGGTGGGGCGTGTGTGTTACGTGTGTGTTGCGTGTGGTCGTTGCTGGGTCTGGGCTGAGGCCCGTGCCCTAGCCTTGGGCTACTTATCATAGGCCCATTTGAGAGGTTCTTTGGTAGGCTTAGCCTTTGCTGACCAGCCCATTAAGAACTCATTTTTCATGGCCCATCAGAATTGCATTGGGCCTGTTCCGTTGGGCCAGTTAGGTTTGCAGCCCTACTTTCCCCTTTCCCGTAGTTCCCAAGGACGATGAACTTACTTGTCTCTGGCGTGATTGATCTGCTTTCCCTTTTACCTCCCCTTGCTCCCATTTGCCTCCGATTTTGGGGTGCGCTGTTGCCTTCCCTTTTTGCCTTGTCCTCCTTAGGAATTCCACCACTTTCTAGTCTTTTCCTTCCTGTGCACTGTGGCTTACCGTTGATGTTTCCGGTTTCTCTTCAGTCCCCGATGTTGATTGTAGTTTTCATTTCTTGGATAGGTTCCCGATTCGCCCACATCCCTTGAACAGTATACCCTCACCTTCATGCTCAATTTGTTGTATGTGGTCTCCGATTACCACAGATGTTCTGAGGGGTACCTCAATAGGTACTTGTATGCAGATCCGTGCATATCTGCCTCTAAGGGTAGCAGAGGTTCACATATCTATCTTTAACAGTTTACCAATCTTCATCCCTACTCGCTCTAGGATTTCATTGTCGTAGAACTCGGTAGGTAGTTGTGGTAGCCCAATCCATATAGTTGTTGCTTGGATTTTTGAGTTTGCCGGAATAAAGTTTGGCTCCCAGTTCCTGACGGAGAGAAAATTACCCATAACGAACCATGGTCCTCCGTGCAATGCTTTTTTTATATTCTATTCCTCCATGAATTTGACAATGAAAAAATCACATCCCATGTCTATGAGGATTAGTTGTTCGCATAGGCTCCAAAGCTATTGTAATTTGTGCTATAGGACGTGGTATGGGAGTTTTTGTCCAAAAACTTTAATGATCACTGAGAACCTTCATGGATGGTAGATTCTTAGCTTTTATTCCTGACTTAAGATAATTAATTCTTTATTTTCCTCTTGCAGAGGCATTTTTAATGCTGCCTTCGTTTGGTGGTAACTGGGATGGTAGACACTTGACTTTGTCAAATATTTCCGCTAAGACCTCTTTGAAGGAGCTCTTATTTGGTATTATTTCCACTTCCATTGGTGATACGGTAATATTCGGTGGGTCAAGAGGTTTCAATAGTGTTGATGGAATTGGGTCATATGCAGGGGATGGGGATATGGGCATGTTAAGGGGGTATAATAATTGTAGAGAGAGGCTAGAGTCTCTCTCTCTAAGGTTGGTTCATCACAAATCTACCAGGGTTTTAAAGATATTTTAAACACCAAATATATTAACAATGAGAACGAACAAATTGATTCACTAGAAGTTCACATGACAAATTCTATCTCTTGCACCATTCCAAATTATGGATGAAAAAGAAATCAATTCAGAATTTCACAAATATTACTATTTTATATTCGGAAATCCAATCATTTACATTAGCAGAATATAGCTCCATATCATCTGGACAAACTTTGTGAAAAGAAGGATTGAGTTGTTTACTCAATTTAATTAATACTCCTCCGGTCATTTTAATTAATTTTTTGGCCTTTATTTATGAAGGAATTAACTTCTTTTTTCTAAAGTTGTCCTTGGAGTAAATAACCTAGGAGTATTTGTTATATTTTCAATTAATAAATTAGAGCTAATATAGTCAATTTTATTGTTAATTAATACTAAAAGATATATTTTTTATGTATAAAAATAACTAAAATTAATTAAAGTGGACCAGAGGGAGTAAGTATTACACAATAAAAATTATATTTCTTTAAAGAATATATAAGGGAAAGCAAAGCACCTCCCCGTCGTTATGTGCGTGTTGGAGTAAACAGTTAGCTTGACAGTATTTTTGTAATTTCATGCAGTTGAGTTTGGCATTTACTAAAAGTAGTGTGTATCAATGTCACGACCCAAAATCCTAACCCGTCGTGATGGCGCCTATCTCAATACTTGGCAAGATGACACCATCAATAACCCACAATTTCCTTTAAGTTTGAAAATATAATGTTTAAACACAATCCAAAAATCTCGCAAATACCGATACAAACACTCCCAAAATCTAATGTCACTGAGTACATGAGCATATATATATTACAAGTCTGGGAAATCCGATCTATAATAATCTGAGACCAAATACAATAAACAAAAGGATAGGGAAGGAGAGACAAGGTCTGCGAAACATACCAGCTACCTCTGAATCTCTGGAAAATCAACTGTGTGAATGAATCAACACCTACTATGTCCGGGATCACCTGGATCTGCACACGAAGTGCAGGATATAGTATGTGTACAACCAACTCAGTAAGTAACAATAATAAATAAGGAACTGAAAGTAGTTACGAGCTTCTCAACTAAGTCCAAATACAGTACTTTCCAACAGAAAATGGTAGGCATGCTCTCAAGTTCAACATTTAAAATTTCACAGTAATTTCATATCAAATTTGACTGAAACAGAAAATAATATTTTTTCGAAATTTCCAAAGCAGTTATATATGATAGCTGAAATGCAATAATTAATGAAATTAATGTATCCTCCCAGAGTAACAGTCACTCAGTCCTCCCATTCACTCCAACCTCACAGTCACTCTTTCCTCACAGTCACTCATTCCTCACAGTCACTCATCACTCGGCACTCGCACTCAGCCCAAGCGCTATATCAAGCAAATCATGGCATATAACAATGAAATATGTTGCGGCGCGCAGCTCGATCCCATAAATTTCCTCATAATTAGGCCCTCGGCCTCACTCAGTCATCAACCTCTCCAGTCTCTCGGTCTCTTAGAAATCATAGTAATCAATCCAAAATTGACAATATGACATTTTAATAAATAGCAACAGAGATTGAGATATGATATAATGAATAAACATGACTGAGTGTGAAATTACAATTTGAACATATAATTCAACCACATAAATGACCCCAGTGGGTACCAATAATAACAGCATATGTCTAAGCATGATTTTTAATACGAGTCTCAACTCAATTTTCTTTAACACATAGAGAATGTACTGGTAGCAACATATTATTTAACTACACAGTTTCATGGAATTTGACCAAGTCACAATTCCTACGGTGCATGCCCACACGCCCATCGCCTAGCATGTGCGTCACCTCAAAACCAATCACATAGCACATAATCCGGGGTTTCATACCTCAGGACCAAATTTAGAACTGTTACTTACCTCAACCCGTGAAATTCTTTATTCCGCTATGCCTTTGCCTCGCGAATCGGCCTCCAAACGCCTCGAATCTAGCCACAAATAATCTGATTCAGTCAATAAAAATTATAGAAATTAATTCCATAAGAAAATATTAATTTTCCATCAAAATCCAAAATTTAGCTCAAAAATTGCCCGTGGGGCCCACGTCTCGGAATCCGACAAAAGTTACAAAATCCGAAATACCATTCAAACATGAGTCTAACCATACCAATTTTACCAAAATCCGACATCAACTCGACCTCCAAATCATCAAATCTTATTTCCAAATCCCTAGGCTCAAATTCCCGATTTACACCTCAAAAACAGGTAATCTAGTCGGATTATTCGATGATAATTCAATATTATGGAGTAAAAATAATCACAAGTGACTTACCTTAAGATTCCCCGTGATTTATCGCTAAAAATTGCCAAAACCCGAGCTCAAAATGTCAAAAATGACAAAAATGTCGGAACTCCTCTGTTTTGAACATTGCCTAGTGCTTTCGCACCTGCGGCTCAATTTATCGCTTCTGCGGCTAAATCTCTGCTTCTGCGGAATCCACTTACCCCAACTGCCTCCGCTTCTGCGAGCATGGGACCGCATCTGCGCAATCGCGGGTGCGGAACTCACCATCGCTCTTGCGGTCCCTTTGCTTCTGCATCAATTCCACCGCATCTGCGGTCGCGCTTCTGCGCGCATTTTGCCGCATCTGTGGCTCCTGTACAACATTGCCAGTGTCTCTTCTGTGGAGGGCTTCTCGCTTCTGCGAAGTCCCTCATGAGACCAAGCTTCCGCAGAAGAGGTTGCATCAGCAACCCAAAAATTCCAGCAGCTTCCAAAAATTTCAAATCGATCCTAACCACGTCCGAAATTCACCCAAAGCCCCCGGGACCTCAACTAAATATACCAAAAAGTCCTAAAACATCATCAAACTTAGTCGAATTCTTAAATCACCTCAAATAACATCGAAAATCTGAATTACACACGGATTCAAGCCTAATGAACTTTGAAATTTCTAAATTTTACAAACGACGACGAAACCTATCAAATCACGTCTGATTGACCTCAAATTTTGCACACAAGTCATAAATGACATAATGGAGGTATTCCAATTTTCAGACTTTTGCCATTTCAAGCCTAATTCTATTACGGACCTCCAAATAATTTCCGGACTCGCTCCTAAGTCCAAAATCATCATACGGAGCTATTGGAATCATCAAAATTCAATTGCGAGGTCGTTTACATATAAGTCAATATTCGGTCAACTTTTCTAACTTAAGTTTTCAATTATGAGACTATCTCATTTCACTATGAATTCCTTCCGAACCCGAACCAACTAACCCGGTAAGTCATAAAATAACTGTAAAGCTTAACTTGAGCAGTAAATGGGGGAACATGGTTATAATACTCAAAATGACCATCTGGGTCATTACATTCTCCCCCTCTTAAACAAACGTTAATCTTTGAACCGGTTTAGAATCATACCTAGAGTCTCAAATAAGTGTGGATATTTGCTCCGCATCTCCTGCTCAATCTCCCAAATAGCTTCTCCGTCTGTCTGGCCTAACCAATGTACCTTCACTGATCCTATGTTCTTTGACCTTAGCTTTCGAACCAACCTGTCTAAAATAGCCACCGGCTCCACATCATAAGTCAAATTACCGTCCAGCTGCACTGTACTAAAATCTAAAATATGAGACGGATCCCCGACATACTTTTAGAGCATGGATGCATGGAATACTAGATGAACACCTGATAGACTAGGTGGCAAAGCAAGTTCTTAAACCACCTCTCCAATTTTCTTAAGTATCTCAAAAGGCCCAATATACCAAGGGCTCAACTTGCCCTTCTTCCCAAACCTCAACGCACCTTTCATAGGTGAAATCTTAAGCAGAACCTTCTCCCCAACTATGTAAGCAACATCACGGACCTTCCTGTCGGCATAACTCTTCTGCCTAGACTGTGTCGTGCGAAGCCGCTCCTGAATTAATTTAACCTTCTCCAAAGCATCATGAACTAAGTCAGTGCCCAATAGCCTAGCCTCACCCGGCTCAAACCAACCACTGGAGAACGACACCGTCTCCCATATAAAGCCTCATACTGAGCCATCTGAATGCTCGATTGGTAGCTGTTATTATAAGCAAACTTCGCGAGTGGCAGAAACTGATCCCAAGAACCCCCAAAATTAATGACACAAGCGCGTAGCATATCCTACAATATCTGAATAGTGCGCTCGGATTGTCCATCCATCTGAGGGTGAAATGTTGTACTTAGCTGAACCTGTGTACCTAATTCTCGCTATACTGCTCTCCAAAACTGTGATGTAAACTGCGTGCCCTGGTCCGAAATGATGGACACGGGCACCCCGTTTAGGCGAACAATCTCGCGGATATAAATCTCAGTCAACCACTCCGAAGAATAATTAGTACTTAATGGAATAAAATACGCGGACTTAGTCAATCGATCAACAATCACCCAAACAACATCAAACTTCCTCAAAGTCCGTGGGAGCCCAACTACAAAGTCCATGGTAATACACTCCCATTTCCATTCCGGAATTTCAAGTCTCTGAAGTAATCCGCCCGGTCTCTGATGTTCATACTTCACCTGTTGACAATTTAGACACCTAGCTACAAACCCAACTATATCTTTCTTCATTCGCCTCCATCAATAGTGTTGCCTCAAATCCTGATACATCTTCGCGGTACCTGGATGAATGGAGTACCGCGAACTGTGAGCTTCCTGGAGAATCAACTCACGCAAACCATCTTCATTAGGCACACATAGCCTACCCTGCATCCGTAATACACTGTCATCCCCAATAGTGACTTCCTTGGCATCACCGTGCTGAACCATGTCCTTAAGGACTAGCAGATGTGGTTCATCATACTGATGTTCTCTGATACGATCATAAAGAGAGGACTGAGAAACCACACAATCCATAACTTGACTCGGCTCATAAATATCCAATCTAACAAACTGGTTGTCCTAGTCCTGAACATCTAAGGCTAAAGGCCTCTCTGCTACCGGTAAGTATTCTAAGCTGCCCAAACTCTCCGCCTTACGACTCAAGGCATCGGCCACCACATTGGCCTTTCCAGAATGATAAAGAATGATGATATCATAATCCTTAAGCAACTCCAACCACCTCCGCTGCTGCAAATTAAGATCCTCTTGTTTAAACAGATGTTGTAGACTCCAGTGATCGGTATAAACCTCATAATGGACACCGTACAAATAATGTCGCCAAATCTTCAAGGCATGAACAATAGCTGCTAACTCAAGGTCGTGGACCGGATAATTCTTCTCATGTACCTTTAACTATCTGGATGCATAGGCAATCATCCTACTGTCTAGTATCAGCACTGCGCCGAGACCAATACGCGATGCGTCACAATACACTGTATAAGACCCTGAACCTGTAGACAACACCAATACTGGGGCTGTAGTCAAAGCCGTCTTGAGCTTCTGGAAGCTCTCTTCACATTCATCCGACCACCTGAACGGAGCACCTTTCTGGGTTAATTTAGTCATAGGTGATGCAATAGACGAGAAACCCTCCACGAAGCGACGATAATAACCAGCCAAGCCGAGAAAACTCCAAATCTCAGTAACTGAAGATGGTCTAGGCCAACTCTAAACTGCCTTAATTTTCTTCAGATCCACCTTCATTCCTTCACTGGATACTATGTGTCCCAAGAATGCTACCGAACTAAGCCAAAATTCACACATAGAGAATTTGGCATATAGTTTCTTCTCTCTCGGCCTCTGCAATACACTACCCAAGTGTTGTGCATGCTCCTCCTGGCTACGTGAGTACACCAAGATATCATCAATAAATACCACGACAAATGAGTCAAGATACGGCTGAAATACATTATTCATCAGGTGTATAAATGTTGTTGGGGCATTGGTTATCCCAAATGACATCACAAGAAATTCATAGTGACAGTAACAAGTTCTAAAGATGGTTTTAGAATATCTGAATCCCGAATTTTCAACTGGTGATACCCGGATCTCAAATCAATTTTGTAGAATACCCTCGCTCCCTGAAGTTGGTCAAATAGATCATTAATACGTGGAAAATGATACTTATTCTTGATTGTAACTTTGTTCAACTGCCTGTAATCGATACATTTTCGCATAGTACTATCTTTCATTTTCACAAATAGAACCGGTGCACCCCAAGGCGACACTCTAGGCCTAATGAACCCCTTATCAAGAAGTTCCTGAAGTTGCTCTTGCAATTCTTTTAACTCAGCTGGTGCCATACGGTACGGAGGAATAGAAATGGGCTGAGTGCTCTGCACCAAGTCAATACCGAAATCAATATCCCTGTCGGGCGGTATACCCGGCAGGTCTGCAGGAAATACATCCGGAAAGTCTCTCACTACCGGTACTGAATCAATAGTAGGAGTATCTGCATCAACATCTCTCACAAAATCAAAATATGACAAACACCCCTTCCCAGCCATACGTTGGGCTTTCAAATAAGAAATTACCCTGCTGGGAACATGATCTAAAGAACCTCTCCATTCGACCTTCGGCAACCCCGGCATCGCCAACGTCACGGTTTTTGCGTGACAGTCCAGAATAATATGACATGGAGACAACCAATTCATACCAGGATTACATCAAAATCAATCATACTGAGCAATAAGAGATCAATTATAGTCTCTAGTCCCCTAATAGTTGCCACACAAGACCGATATACATGGTCCACAATAATAGTATTGCCCACCCGTGTAGATACACAAATATGTAAAACTAAGGACTCATGGGGCATATCCAGATAATGAGTAAAGTACGATGATACATACGAATAAGTACAACCAAGGTCAAATAATATAGAAGCTTCCTTGGGCCACACTGAGACAATACCTGTGATCACTGCATCTAAGGCAATGACATATGGCCTAGAAGTAAAAGCATAGAATCGGGCCTGACCGCCACCTGATCGGCCTCCCCCTCTTGAGCGACCCCTAGCTGACTGACCTCCACCCTGTGCTGGATGGGTGGGTAGTGAAGTAACTGGTGCTAAAGTCGTAGTCTAACTCCTCGGCTGCACTGGACCTCCCGAGCGATGAGGACACTGTCTCTATATATGCTAAAATTCCCCGCACTCAAAATAGCTCCCCGGTACTGGTGGTGGTGCGGACTGAATCGGTCCCCAAGAACCAGAATAACTGTTAGAAGCACCCGGTGCAAATGAACCCTGAACTGAAGGAGCATAGGACGAACTCTGGGTTGGAAGGTCATTGAGAGATGACTGACCCTGATGAGAACTATATGAACCATGGCTGGATGACGAACCACGGTGAACTGGACGACTCGTCTGTGCATATTTGTAAGGACGACCCCTACCGTGGTAAAACTGACCCCCTAAAGGAATTTCGCTGAAATCACCTGGTCCACGAGGCCTCTTGGCCTCCCTCTCTCCACGCTCCTGGCTACAGACCATCTCTATCTGTCGAGCAATGTCAACTACCTCATCAAACGTAGCACCAGATACCCTCTCCCGAGTCATAAGTAACTGCAGCTGATATGTGAGGCCATCAATGGACCTCTTAATCCTCTCCCTATCAGTGGGAACCAACCAAACTGCGTGACGATCCAAATTAGAAAATCTCATCTCGTACTGCATCACAGATATGCCATCCTGACGTAACTGCTCAAACTATCTGTGCAACTCCTCTCTGCGAGATTGCGGCATGAACTTCTCCAAAAAGAGAATGGAGAAATCCTGCCATTTAAGTGGTACTGCACCAATCGGCTTGCGCCTCTCATAAGCCTCCCACCATCTGAAGGCAGCCCTAGAAAACTGAAATATAGTGAACGAGACCCCACTGGTCTCCAGAATACCCGTTGTTCGCAGCATCCACTGGCACTTATCCAGAAATCCCCAAGCATCCTCTGACTCAGCACCGCTAAATGATGGAGGTCGAAGCCTTCCAAATCTCTGAAGTCTCCTTTGCTCATCATATGCCATAACGGGGACTACCGGGGCTTGAGCAGCTGCAACTGGCTGGGCTGGTATTGCCCCCGGTATCTGAAGTCCCTACACTACCTGATCTGGAGTACGGGCAACAGAAGTATGAGTACCTCCCCCAACCTAAGAAGTGGTAGGTGCGGCCTGAGCCGAAACCACCTGAGCAAGACCAGTGCAAACTGTTAATATCTGGGCCAAAGTCTCTTGAAGGCCTGGAATCTCAATGGGCACAACTGGTGCCTGAGCTGGTCCCGTCAGCTCAGCTATATCTGGAATCTGCTCCTGAGCTGGAGCAACTGGTGGTACTACAAATGCTGGTCCAACTGTGGTACGAGCTATACCCCGACCCCGACCTCTACCACGACCCCAGCCTCTCGCGACCCTAATTGGTGGCTGACCATCTGATCTGGTAGTACGTGTTCTCACTATCTGTGAGAGAATAAAATAACAGAATTTTAGTTTTTCGGAATCAACAAGTTTGCACGATAGAATACAAGAAAGTGAAATTCTCCTAAGGGTTCGGCAGCCTCTCGAAGATAAGTACAAACGTCTCTGTACCGATCAGCAAGACTCTGCTAAACTCATTCATGACTCGTGAGACCTATATATCCTAGGCTCTGATACCAACTTGTCACGACTCAAAATCCTAACCCATCGTGATGGCGCCTATCTCAATACTAGGCAAGCCGACACCATCAATAACCCACGATTTCCTTTAAGTTTGAAAATATAATGTTTAAACACAATCCAAAAATCTCACAAATACTGATACAAATACTCCCAAAACCTTGTGTCACTGAGTACATGAGCATCTATACATTACAAGTCTTGGAAACCCGGTCTATAATAATCTGAGACCAAATACAATAAACAAAAGGATAGGGAAGGAGAGACAAGGTCTGCGAAATATAGCAGCTACCTATAAATCTCCGGAAAATCAACTGTGTGAAAGAATCAACACCCATTGTGTCCGTAATCACTTGGATCTGCACACGAAGTACAGGGTGTAGTATGAGTACAACCAACTCAGTAAGTAACAATAATAAATAAGGAACTAAAGTAGTGACGAGCTTCTCAGCTACGTCCAAATACAGTACTTTCCAACAGAAAAGGGTAGGCATGCTCTCAAGTTCAACATTAATTTAAACATTATTTTAACAAAATAAACTAGCAAAAAGAAAAAAAAAAGAAAAAAAAGGAAAAAAGGAAAATATGCCTATGAATAAACTTCAACATACGACATTTAGACTTAGAAAAATCTCATAAAAATCTCTTTAAAAGTTCAAGATACAACTATAAAAAGGGATAAGAAAATAGCAACATCTATTTAAGTTAAATCAATACTTTAAAATTTACCAAATACTTAGTAGAAGAATATATTTTTTTTCATATACCATTCAAGACTCAAACTAAGCATAAAATCCAACTCTCAATCAAATCCAAACTAGTTAAGTCTCCAAAAATAAAAATCTCCCAAGTTCAATTCAAGTAATAAATTTAATAAATTACAAAACTTGGGCATAAACACCTCCCAAAAAAGGGTCAAATCATTCACCAAGATTAAGTTACCAAAATAATAGTGTCATGACCTAATAATCATTCAAGAGTGCATATCTAAGTGTATCATAAGGATCATGTACGAGTCCCCAAAAGTCTACAAACAAACAATTACATATGCATATGCAAGTGTGATCTTCATCTAATCTTCCAAAGAGTCTACTTCAAATGATATCCTCAAGCATCTCCCGGCACATCACCTACGATAGTAACAAACTATCGCTAAGCATAAAGCTTAGTGGCACATAAACTTAACTAACATATCATAATAAAAGAAAGGTAAACTATAAAATGAATACAAGGAATAAATTCCAGATATGAGCTTATTAAAATCAACATCAAGTACTTAATGAAGGCGCAATCATCTCAAGAGGACTAAATATAAAATTATAACATTGTTCAAGATACCATTATCCAAAATCTCAAATGTCAAGAAGATTTTCGACTATAATCCGAGAAAGTCCACCGATTAGTTGATTCGCCCAACACATGCGTCATGCAATTACATCAAAGCAAAATCAAGTAACAAGAAGGACCGGAGTCCTAGATCAAGTAGGGTCGTCACCCAATTATCAACAGAATCAAGAGCCATATTGAAAGTGGCTTTCCCATCCATACTCAAAATGGACAAAGTCCATGATTAAGATGAAATGTGAATCCAAAGTCAAGATGGGTCAAGATCCAAATAAAAAGGCATGCCAATAAAAGTGACAAAGTCACTATCACGAGAGGGATAAAATCCCAACAAGAATGAGTGGTGCTCAAGCAATCCATATATGTGGGCGAGTTAAATTGTCTTTCAAAAATACTTCACATGACACCCATATAATTTTTAACATATTCATAACTAAATTACGAAATTATACCCTCAATGACCACTAATAAATCAAAATGCCTCAAGATATTCTTTGTCAAGCAACAATGCAAGTAAACTAGTAAAGTAGCAACCAAGTCAATATGACAACAAATTTAAAGTAAGGTAAAAAAAACTTCACCAAACCTTAACCACTTACAATATCTCAACAAATTAAATTGAAAGAAACACTCAAGTTTATGTGAAAACCTTGGAGCTTTAGTGTTTTTAAAGCTCAAACGACATCAAGGGATTTAAGATCTTCTAAGCCAAGAAAAGAGCGATTTTCCTAAGGTGTGCTCCTTAACTTGAACGAATGTATCTTGTACCTTAAATACGTAATCAAAACTCACTTAAGGTCTGAAATTTAAATATATTTAAACCAAATCATGATGAATATCAAAAGGGGGACTAAATGGGTCACAAATATTTTAATAAAAATCTGGCAGCAACTCTGTCATGTATTTCAGATCCTTTTTGACATAGTAGAGGGAAGAACTGGCCATTTCGGTCTTCATACCAATTGTAGATCTATGTCTTATATTTCTTCAGAATTTTGAAGCACTACAATCCGAGTTTTAGAGAAAAAGTTAAGCTCAAACTACTAACTGCTTCCCAGTTCAAAAACGGGATTAAATCTCTTACTTTCAAAATATCAAATTCTCTAACAACAAACTTAATAATTTCACCCAAATATGTTGAACAAGAATCTTACCACAAGTTTGAGAGAGTTTCTCTACAAATCCAACCTAGGGTTTCAAATAAGCTTAACCCATCTTGATTCTTGAAGATAACATTCTAACATATTCAAAAGATAAAGACTAAAACTTTTATGTAACCAAATATGATCTTGATGGTAGTGGGAGAATGGTACTTGTGTGAATTGAGAGTTCTCCAATAGAAGGGCTAGAAGAAGAAGAAGAAGAAGAAGAAGAAGAAGAAGAAGATGTCTTATGAGAGAGAGAAAGAGATTTTGCTAATATGAAGGGTTTATCTCCCAAATGGGTAGAAGATAAATATTATTTTTATTAAATGGGTCAAAATAGATTTAAGGGATCAAATAGGATATAATAAGTCTTTTTTTAATAACAGTCTTTTTTTTATACCCCCTTTTTAATCAAATAAAGTAGAAAAATTAAATTTAAGAAAAGTGATAAAACATTACAACCCTCTCTCCTTTAAATAAAATTTCGACCTGATACTAGTCTTGAAATAAATGTGGATATTGCAGTTGCATGTCCTCCTCTCGCTCCCAGGTAGCTTCCTTGCCAGAATGATTTCTCCATAGGACTTTCACTAAGGGGATTCTCTTGTTCCTAAGCTCTTTAAATTCATGAGCCAAGATTTGAATAGGTTCTTCTTCGTATGTTAAGTCAGGATTAACTTCAATGGACTCAATAGGAAGAACATGAGACGGATCAGAGCGATATCTTCTAAGCATAAAAATATGGAAGACATTATGGATCTTGTCTAATTCATGTGGCAAAGCTAGCTTATATGCAACTGGACCAATTCTCTCAAGTATTTCATAAGGTCCAATGAATCAAGGACTAAGTTTCCCTTTCTGGCCAAATCTCATAATCTTCTTCCATAGAGAAACCTTCAAAAATACCTTATCGCCCACCTGATGCTCAATTTCACGCCTTTTAAGATCAGCATAGGACTTTTGTCTATCTGAAGCAATTTTCAAACGATCTTTGATGATTTTCACCTTATCTTCAGTATGTTGTACAATCTCAAGACCAATAATTTTTCTTTCACCTACTTCACTCCAGCAGAGAGGAGTTCTACATTTCTTCCCATATAAAGATTCATAAGGAAGCATGCCTATACTTGTCTGGTAGCTATTATTATAAGCAAATTCTATCAAAACCAAGTGTTTGTCCCAACCACCCTCAAATTCAATAATACAAGCTCGAAGCATATCTTTCAAGACTTGTATTACCCTCTTGGACTGGCCATCTTTTTGTGGATGGAAAGCAGTACTAAAATTTAACTGGAACCCAAAGTTTCTTGCAAGCTAGACCAAAATCTGGATGTAAACCTTAGATCTTTGTCAGACACGATAGAAACAGGGATTCCATACAGTCTCACAATCTCATTAATGTATAATTCTGCCAAACATTCTAGTGAGTAGTCCATTATGATTGCCAAGAAATGAGCACTCTTAGTTAGTCTATCTACAATGACCCAAATTGCATCATGATTCCTTTGAGTGTGTGGAAGTCCAGAAACAAAGTCCATCATTATCCTTTCCTATTTTCACTCAGGTATTGACAGGGGTTGCAGTAGACCAGCTGGGACTTGATGTTCAGCTTTTATTTGTTGACAAACCAAGCATTTAGAAATGAATTCTGCAATGTCTTTCTTGATGCCACTCCACCGGTAGTGCTCCTTGATGGTCTGGTACATTTTAGTACCTCCAGGATACATTGCATAATGTGAACTATGTGCTTCAATCAAGATCTCCTTTCTCAATTCATCATCATTAGGAACACACAAACCTATTTTTATAAAATAAGGTACCATCTTCCTTCAATGTAAAATTTGATTATCTTCCATTTTGGACTTCTTCAACACGTTTCACAAGCTTCTCATCTAACTTCTGTGCTTATCAGATCTGCTCAAGTAAGACTGGCTTGACTTGCAAATTAGCAATGATATAACCATTAGAATCAAATGAAAGACAAGCATTCATGGCTCTTAATTCAAGGAGCAAAGGCAAAGGACTTAGAGTTAAACTTGCAAGGGAATTGCGATTCAACGCATCTGCAACTACATTGGCTTTACCAGGATGATAATCAATCATGCAATCATAATTTTTGATGAGTTAAGTCATCTACGTTGTCTCAAGTTTAACTCTTTTTGTATACCCAAGTACTACAAACTCTTGTGATCAGTAAATATATGACACTTCTCCCCGTACAAGTAATGCCTCTAAATTTTTAAGGCAAAAACAATAGCAGCAAATTCAAGATCGTGAGTGGGATAATTCAACTCATGCGATTTTAACTTTCGAGAGGCATAAACAATTACTTTCCCTTATTGCAGCAAAACACAACCCAAGCCACGGTGAGATGCATCACCGTATATCACATAATCTTTCCTTTCAACTAGCAAAGAAAGTATTGAAGCTTGTATCAACAAGGATTTGAGATTTTCAAAGCTCTCTCGACACTTGTCATCCCACACAAACTTGGCGTCTTTTCCCAAAAGTTTGGTCAAATGAGAAGCTATAATAGAGAAGCCCTTCACGAACCTCCTATAGTATCCTGCTAAACCCAAGAAACTTTTGATCTCAGTTGGAATTTTAGGGGGTTTCCAATCAACAATAGCTTGAATCTTATTAGGATCAACCTTCAGACCTTCAGCTGATACAATATGCCCCAAAAAGCCACTTCACTTAGCCAAAATTCACATTTGGAAAGCTTCGCGTTGAGTTGCCTCTCCTTCAGAATTTGCATGACAATTCGGAGATGCTTATCATGATCTTCTCTATTTTTGGAATAGATTAAAATGTCATCAATAAATACCACCATAAATTGATCAAGGTACGTCTTGAATACACGGTTCATTAGATCTATAAATGCAGCAGGAGCATTTGTCAAACCAAATAGAATTACCAAAAATTAATAATGGCCATACCTGGTCCTAAAAGTAGTTTTAGGAACATCTTTCTCTCTCACTCGCAACTGATAATATCCAGACCTCAAGTTAAATTTTGAGAACAAGCTGGCACCCTTCAGTTGGTCAAACAAGTCGTCGATTCTAGGCAGCGGTATCTGTTCTTGATTGTAACCTTGTTCAGTTGTCGGTAATCAATGCAAAACCTAAGAGTGCCATCTTTCTTTTTCACAAATAAAACAGGAGCTCCCCAAGGCGAAACACTGGGACGGATAAAACCTTTCTCGAGAAGTTCTTGCAATTGAGCCTTCAACTCTTTTAATTCAGCTGGAGCCATTCTATAAGGAGCGATAGAAATAGGAGTAGTTCCAGGAACAAACTCTATAGGAAATTCAATCTCCCTTTCTAGAGGCAACCCAGGAAGATCATCAGGAAATACATCAGGAAAGTCACACATGGTTGGTATGTCCTTAAGGCTTGGACTCCCCAATCATGTATCGACTATATGAGCAAGATAAACATCACAACCTTGACGAATCAACTTCCTTGCCAAGACCGCAAAAATAATATTAGATGCCAATGATCTTTCTCTTTGAAATACTATGTGTGAAGATGCAGAAGTTCTAAAAGTCACTTGCTTCAACCTACAATCAACCGATTCATGGTGCCTATGGAGCCAATCCATACCAACAATAACATCATAGTCTTGTAAGGGCATTTCAAGCAAGTCTGCAGGAAAGACTAGATTTTGAATCATGAATGGACAATCTCGATAAATCCTGTTAACAACAGCCTGATAACCTAATGTACTCATGACAAGCACATCAAAGTCAAGTCTCATAAATTTAACAGTATCAGGAAATGCAAGTGACGAGCAAACATAAGAGTGTGAAGATCCAGGATCAAATAATGCAACAACATTTATGCCAAATAAGTGAAATTTACCAACAACCACATCCGAGCCATCTTGATCATTCTTCTGTCTCATAGCATAGACTCGTACAGTAGCTCTTTACCCACTAGCCTGATTAGCTTCACTCAAACCTGCTGCTTGCATATTTTTAGGTCTTGCACCTCTATTAGCTTGATAATGAGTAGTGATAGGCTTTTTAATTGAGCTCTCTATATGTGTAGAAGAAAGAGGATTAGGATTAGGACAATCCTTCACTTTATGATCCAGGCTTCCATAATTAAAACAAGCACCAAAAGCTCTTCTACAAGTACCATAGTGATTCTTCCCACACTGTGCACAAGTAGGTATATAAGTTTTGCCTTGGCCATAACTTGGAGTACTAGCAGTAGAGAAATTTGGCTTATTTTGCTTATAATATGATGACTTATGTGCACTTTCAGTCTTGGAATATTCAAACTTTCCGTTCTTGGATGGACCACCATAATCTGAATTACCCTTCCTAAACTTATTTTCTCTCCTAGTAGCTTCTTCCTTGTCAATTCTTTCCCAAGTAAGAGCAACTGAAACTAGCTTGGAAAAATCCTCAAGTTGTAAGATTGCCACAATATTTTGGATAGAACCATTCAAACCTTTTTCAAATCTTCTGCACTTGTCTCTTTCATCATCATTAATACCTCCACCATAGCGAGAAAGCCTGAGAAACTTTTGTTGATACTCTGCAATAGGCATACTCCCTTGTCTTAAATTTAGACACACTTTTTTCTTAGCATCACAATAGACAGGGGTGACATATTTTACACGAAATGTTTTCACAAAGTCATCCCAAGTAAGCACTGAAGGTTTTTCTTTTGCATTGGGCACACTTACCCATCAATCACAGGCATCTTTTTGTAAAAGAGAGATAGCATACTTATATTTAGCAACATTAGTACACTCTAGTTGTTCAAAGACCTTCTCCATGCACTCGAGGCATTGTTCAGCTACCGTGGGATCAATAGTTCCTTCAAATTCAACTCCACCCATTTTTCTCATCTTCTCAAAATTCATTTCATTCGGTTCTGACATTGTCTCAGCCAAGTGATGAAAGAACTCAGCTATCTGCTGAAATGGAGGAGTCTAGGAGTACTATGACTCATTGCTCTTGGATTATGTCCCACTTCAGATTCACTAACACGAGCATGGTTTAGGTTAGGCAAAGATTCCTAATCTCCTCCCTGAAGGTGAGGTGGAGCATTATAGTGAGCGTGACTTTCATCAACAGACTCAATAGCTCTATTCGAAGGGAAGGCTATATTAAAATTTCTATAAAAGTTAAGATCACATCTGTCACGACCCAAAATCTATTAAAGGTCGTGATGGCGCCGGACACTGCTGTCAGGCAAATAAATACTCAATTTGTTTCTTGTTTTAATATTTTGACATCATATTTTTCCTTCCATTAAATAGTAGAAGATGAAATTTACAGAGTAAATGATAGTATTTTTACCAATTGCAATACAGAACAACTCATAATCACCCCAAAACCCGGTGTCACAAGTGCATAAGCATCAACTAGGAATGTAAAATAAAATACAGCATCTATCTGGGATATAAATTTGGACAGAAGAAATGTAAATACTATGAATGAGACTCTGCCGGCTGCGGGTCATAATGTAGAATGCAGCTCACGTAAGTCTCTGCATGCATACACGCCTCTGTTCTCACAAGGCCACTAGTCACATATGTACATGCACAAAAATGTGCAACAAGTGTAGCATGAGTACGTAATTAACGTGTACCCAATAAGTATCTAGCCTAAACCCGGAGGAGTAGTGATGAGGGGTTGACATAGACACTCACTTGTGGTCCAATAACATCAGGTACAGTAAAGAGATAAGTAAATATGAGGCAGAGTAAATAAATGAGGTAAACAAGTAATAAATCACGTGGTACAAATCCCCCTCATTCCGAGAAACTCAAGCCCTCCATTAAAAATTCTCTCCTTAACCGGAGCATATATATAGATATAGTGGATCTCATAAGATAGATATAGTGGATCTCATCAAATAGATCGTCATAACTCAAATCGGGAAAACTCACATATACACTGGCTTTTTGCCAAATATTACGCACGAATCCATGAAGATATAATATAGGAAATGTCGAGGCGTACGACCCGATCCAACATAAATATTTAAACTGTACATTGCCGAGGGTCGAACGGCCCGAACCATAGATACATCTATTAACCTGCCGAGATGAACGGCCCGCTCCCATGAGAGTGTGGTACATAAATCCTGCCGAGGCGAACGGCCCGATCCCATAAGAGTGAAATACAAATTCCTGCCGAAGCGAATGGACCGATCCCATAAGAGTAAGAAGCTTTGACGGGTCCTTGAATCCACTCACAAATAAACGCGTGAGTTGAAATTTCTTTGACAAAAACCTTTCAATGAAACATATATACTACAGAAACATGCCGTAAGAGGAGTAACATTATTCGGTGACTAATCATGAACTCGTGTAGTCTCTACAATAGCAAGTCTAGTAACAAGTAGTAATGTAAAATAGAGGAATTTAATAGGCGAGAGACTACTCAAATAGTACATCTACAGCATGATGTGAACCTAAATCTACCCGTACAATAACATGAATGTAGTTTCGTACGGGCTCTCATCACCTCGCGCGTACATAGTACCCCACAACAAGTAGCACACATCAATATACAACACCTAGGGGTAATATCCCCCTCACAAAGTTAGACAGGAGACTTACCTCGCTCCGAAATTCCATAACCGGCTCCAAAGCCTCTCTAACACCTCAAATCGATGCTCGTCGCTCCAAACTAGTCAATTAAGATTCAACCCAATCAAAATGTACTCTAATACTCATAATTAATCAATTTATAATAATTTCCAACTCCGCTCAAAAAATCGATAAAGCAAGCCGCGGGCCCACGTGCCCGGATTCCGAAATATTTTTGAAAACAAACACTACCATAGCACTATGAACTCAAATAAATAATTTATTCTCAATTTCATGCCCAAATTCGTGAACAAAATCCAAGAATACCCATTTCTAGATTTTTTCTTTAAAATCCCAAATTTCTACCAATTTCATGCTTGAATCCATGTATAAATCTAGTATTTAACACACAATACGCGGGAATCACTTACCTTGACATAGATAATAAAAATCTCTCCTTGAAGCTCTCCAAAATCGCCTCAACCAAGTGAAAAATAAGAGAAGAAGAGCCAAATCCCGCTCTTAAAACGATTCTGCCCAGCGATTTCTTGCACCTGCGGTGCCTTGACCGCATCTGCGGTCCCGCACCTGCGACAAAATCCTCGCAGGTGCGCATTTCCCTTACCTGGTCAAGCTCTGCATCTGCGGACAAAAGGGACCTCTTCTGCGAGCTCATCCGCTCCTGCGACTACTGCTCTCACACCTACGGTCACGCAGGTGCGCCAAAACTTCCGCACCTACGGTAGCTGGGCTGCCCTCACTCTTTTGCTTCTGCGGCTCGTAGCTCGCACCTGCGAGCTTGCACTTGCGACTGACCCAGCGCAGGTGCGATTATGACAGCAACTGGGAGCTTCAACTGTTGCTCGAACATAAGAGTGAAATACTGGGAGCTTCAGCAACTGGGAGCTTCAGCCGAGACGAACGGCCTGATCCCATAAGAGTAAAATACAAATTCCTGCCGAGGCGAATGGACCGATCCCATAAGAGTAAGAAGCTTTGACGGGTCCTTGACCCCACTCACAAATAAACGCGTGAGTTGAAATTTCTTTGACAAAAACCTTTCAATGAAACATATATACCACAGAAACATGTCGTAAGAGGAGTAACATTATTCGGTGACTAATCATGAACTCCTGTAGTCTCTATAATAGCAAGTCTAGTATCAAGTAGTAATGTAAAATAGAGGAATTTAATAGGCGAGAGACTGCTCAAATAGTACATCTACAGCATGATGTGAACCTAAGTCTGCCCGGACAATAACATGAGTGTAGCTACGTACGGTCTCTCGTCACCTCACGCGTACGTAGCCCCCCCACAACAAGTAGCACACATCAATATACAAAACCTAGGTGTAATTTCCCCCTTACAGAGTTAGACAGGAGACTTACCCCGCTCCGAAATTCCATAACCGGCTCCAAAGCCTCTCTAACATCTCAAACCAATGCCCGTCGCTCCAAACTAATCAATTAAGATGCAACCCAATCAAAATGTACTCTAATACTCATAATTAATCAATTTATAATAATTTTCAACTCCGCTCGAAAAATTGATAAAGCAACCATCGGGCCCACATGCCCGAATTTCAAAAAATATCGAAGACAAACACTACCCATAGCACTACGAACTCAAATATATAATTTATTCTCAATTTCATGCCCAAATTCGTGATCAAAATCCAAGAATACCCATTTCTAGGTTTTTTCTTCAAAATCCCAAATTTCTACAAATTTCATGCTTGGATCCAAGTATAAATCTTGTATTTAACTCACAATACGCGGGAATCACTTACCTTGACATAGATGATGAAAATCCCTCCTTGAAGCTCTCCAAAATCGCCCCAACCAAGTGAAAAATGAGAGAAGAAGAGCCAAATCCCGCTCTTAAAATGATTCTGCCTAGCGATTTTTTGCACGTGCGGTACCGCACCTGCGACAAAATCCTCGCAGGTGCGCATTTCCCTTACCTGGCCATGCTCCGCATCTGCGGACAAAAGGGACAACTTCTGTGAGCCCATCCGCTTCTGTGACTACTACTCTTGCACCTGCGGTCACGCAGGTGCGCCAAAACTTCCGCACCTACGGTAGCTGGGTTGCCCTCACTCTTTCGCTTCTGCGGCTCGTAGCTCGCACCTGCGGCTGAACCAGCGCAGGTGCGATTATGACAACAACTGGGAGCTTCAGCTGTTGCTCCCAATTTCCAACTTGATCCGATCCTCGTTCGATTGCCACCCCCCCTCCCCCGAACATACCAACTAGTTTGGAATCATAAAAAGGACTCGCTCGAACCCTCAGAATGCCCAAAACAACAGTAAAACTAAGAATCGCACCCCAATTCAAGCTTAATGAACTTTAGAACTTCAAACTTCTACATTTGATGCCAAAACCTTTCAAATCACGTCCGATTGACCTCAAATTTTGCACGCAGGTCACATTCAACA
Organism: Nicotiana tomentosiformis; assembly: GCF_000390325.3. NCBI lineage: Eukaryota > Viridiplantae > Streptophyta > Magnoliopsida > Solanales > Solanaceae > Nicotiana > Nicotiana tomentosiformis. Next base: position 84,275,179 of record NC_090813.1, on the reverse strand, counting down.
TTACGGACTTACTCCAACTTTCGGAATCGGAATCCGACCCCGATATCACAAAGTCCACTCCCGGTCAAACTTCTCAGAAGCCTTCGAATTTTTAACTTTCGCCAAAAGACCCCGAAATGACCTACGGACCTCCAAATTCACTTTCGGGCGCGCTCCCAATACCATAATCACCGTACAGAGCTATTCCCAGACTCGGAATCCCAAATGAACATCGATAACATTGCAATACACCTCAACCCAATTTTTATGAAATTCTTCCAAAATACCAACTTTCACAATAGGCGCCGAAACGCTCCCGGGTCATCCAAAACCCGATCCGACCATTCGCCCAAGTACAAAATCATCATATGAATCTGTTGGAACCTTCCAATCCCGATTCCAAGGTCGTTTACTCAAAAATCAAATCTTAGTCAGATTCTTCCAACTTAAAGTTTTCAAAATGAGAGTTTTCTTTCCGAATCAACTCCGAATTTTTCAAAATTCAATTCCGACCATGCTCACAAATCATAATACCTGATGTGAGACTACTCATGGCCTCAGACTGTGGAACGACGCGCTATGGCTCAAAACGACCGGTTGGGTCGTTACAACATTGGGCCTAAAGAATATAACAATTTACACTAAACAAGTATGCAAAAATTTATAATCTCCGAGTCATTTTCAAGAAAGGAAATAACAACAAGTACTAGGTACGGTCACAACAAAAATCTTAGAATCACAGACCTAGGCTCTGATACCAAAACTTGTAGCAACCCCTAGGAGGATACCACTTATAAATACTAATGTAATACTTATAAATTTAAATATTCTTTTAATAAAATAAACTAGCAAAAAGAAGAAAAAAAATATGCCCATGAATAAACTTCAATATACAACATCTCAACTTAGAAAAATCTCTTTAAAATTTCAAGATACAACTATAAAAAAGGGATAAGAAAATAGCAACATCTATTTAAGTTAAATCAATACTTTAAAATTTACCAAATACTTAGTAGAAGAATTTCTTTTTTTTCATACACCATTCAAGACTCAAACTAAGCATAAAATCCAACTCTCAGTCAAATACAAGCTAGTTAAGTCTGCAAAAAAAACAAAATCTCCCAAGTTCAATTCAAGTACTAAATTTAATAAAGGGTCAAATCATTCACCAAGATTAAGTTACCAAAATAATAGTGTCATGACCTAATAACCATTCAAGAGTGCATATCTAAGTGTATCATATGAATCATGTACAAGTCCCCAAAAGTCTACAAACAAATAATTACATATGCCTATGCAAGTGTGATCTTTATCTAATCTTCCAAAGAGTCTACTTCAAATGATATCCTCAAGCATCTCCCGACACATCACCTACGATAGTAACAAGCTGTCGCTAAGCATAAAGCTTAGTGGCACATAAACATAACTAACATATCATAATAAAAGAAAGGTAAACTATGAAATGAATACAAGGAATAAATTCTAGATATGAGCTTATTAAAATCAACATCAAGTACTTAATGAAGGTACAATCATCTCAAGAGGGCGAAATATAAAATCATAACATTGTTCAAGATACCATTATTCAAAATCTCAAATGTCAAGAAAATTTTAGACTATAATCCGAGAAAGTCCATCGATTAGTTGATTCGCCCAATACATGCGTCATGCAATTACATCAAAGCAAAATCAAGTAACAAGAAGGACTGGAATCCTAGATAAAGTAGGGTCGTCAACCAATTATCAAGAGAATCAAGAGCCATATTAAAAGTGGCTTTCCTATCCATACTCAAAATGGACAAAGTCCATGATTAAGATGAAATGTGAATCCAAAGTCAAGATGGGTCAAGATCCAAACAAAAAGGCATGCCAATAAAAATGACAAAGTCACTATCACAAGAGGGATAAAATCCCAACAAGAATGAATGATGCTCAAGCAATCCGTATATGTGGACGAGTTAAATTATCTTTCAAAAATACTTCACATGACACCCATATGATTTTTAACATATTCATAACTCAATTACAAAATTATACCCTCAATGACCACTAATAAATCAAAATGCCTCAAGATATTCTTTGTCAAGCAACAACGCAAGTAAACTAGTAAAGTAGCAACCAAGTCAATATGACAATAAATTTAAAGTAAGGTAAAAACAATTCACCAAACCTTAACCACTTACAATATCTCAACAAATTAAATTAAAATAAACAATCAAGTTTATGTGCAAACCTTGGAGCTTTAGTGTTTCTAAAGCTCAAACGACATCAAGGGATTTAAGATCTTCTAAGCCAAGAAACGAGCGATTTTCCTAAGGTGTGCTCCTTAACTTGAACGGATGTCTCTTGTACCTTAAATACGTAATCAACACTCACTTAAGGTCTGAAATTTAAATATATTTAAACCAAATCATGATGAATATCAAAAGAGGGACTAAATGGGTCACAACTATTTTAATAAAAAAATGGCAGCAACTCTGCCCTGTATTTCAGCTCCTTTTTGACATAGTAGATGGAAGAATTGGCCATTTTGGTCTTTATAATAGTTGTAGATCTATGTCTTATCTTACAACAGAATTTTGAAGTACTACAATCCGAGTTTTAGAGAAAACGTTACGCTCAAACGACTAACTGCTGCCCAGTTCAAAAACGGGATTAAATCTCTTAATTTTAAAATCTCAAATTCTCTAACAACAAACTTAGCTAGCGTTTGGCCATATATTCCTAAATTTATTCTGAAAAATCTGATTTGGGTGAAGTTTGGTTTGAAGATGAAAATGTGTTTGGACATCTGTTTTGGGTGAAGTTTGGTTTGAAAAAATATGAAACATGACTTATACCCACAAGTTCTAAAAATTATCACAAATACTCAACGGTACCATTATCAATAACATTTATTATATTATCGCAAACCATAGTCCTGAACATAAATAAATTTGATAGAAAATTATAATTTTTATAATGAACTACATGATACACTATCAGATGACCGAGAAGACGAAGCAACATCGTTACAAAATAATAAATGGTGGGCTCTTTTATAAAATATACAAAAGTTTGGAAAATTTTTTTAAAAATATAATAGTGATATTTTGACCCAAAACCAGCTATTGAGCTGGTTTGGGATTTGGAATTTGGCCAAAATATAGGCAAACTCTATGGCCAAATATGTGTTTGCCAAATAAAACTCAAGTTTATTTTGGCAAAATCTATGGCCAAACGGATCCTTAATAATTTCACCCAAATATGTTGAACAAGAAGTTTACCACAAGTTTGAGAGAGTTTCTCCATAAATTCAACTTAGGATTTCAAATAAGCTTTACCCATTATTTTTTGGTTAACTGGGCTATATATATATATATATAAAGTTACCCGTTAAGGTAAGGCAATAGCATTGTTATCAAGGGGGTACAAGGATTCCCCTGTGCTATGATCAAAGGTGTTAATATTACATTCCAAAATTTATCTAGAGAAAATTATTCCTGCGATGTCTGCCCAAAAAGCTTGATTTGCAAACACCGGAGGAACTGTCGTTAAACTAAGGTTATCAAAAAACTCCTTGTTGGCACCCTCTTTTGCCAGCAGGTCAGCTACTTTGTTCGTCTCCTTGTAGTTGTGCTTCACCGCCATGTCTTCTAGTCTTAGGATGATTGACCTGCATTCAAAACTAATTGAGTCAAATACATTATTACCCGAGTTAAGCATTCTTATTACCTCAGTAGAATCAGTATTGATTTCGAGTGGTGTGAGCCCTCTTTGTTCAGCAATCTGCAATCCTCTCATAATAGCAAGAAGTTCTACTTGTGTATTAGTGGTGTGTTGCAGGCTTCCCATGAAACCCAGGACCCAGTTTCCGCTAGAGTTTCTGAAAACTCCTCCTATGCCTCCCTTACCAGGATTCCCAATAGCAGCCCCATCAGTGTTAAGCTTGTACTTGTCTCTTGATGGGGGTATCCATTTGACTCAGATGGTTTTCTTCTTTTTTTTGTTTTGTTTACTAAGATAGTGATATACCCATTAGGCTTTGCCAAGATAATGGTAGCAGGGACCATATCTTTCTTCTTGTTGAAGAGGTTATTATTTCTAGTAATCCATATCTGCCAGAAGCTAAAGGGGAATAAATCTTCCCAAGTAAGGGTGTTGTTGAATGGGTTTCTTTTGAGAGAAGCTCATGTGGAAGGCCAGTCCCTGCTACTGAAGGTGGGGTTTTGGGTTTGTGCTGTACTGGTGCTCTTTGAGGTTAAGTTGTGCCAGAAAGATTTCGCATTAGGGCACTCAAAGAAGATGTGGGCAGCGATATCAAGAGCATAATTACAGAAACAACACAATGGATTACATTGGACCCCAATATGGTGGAGAAAATCCCCTGATGGGAGCCTTTCATGGTAGAGAAGCCAAATGAAGGATTTGATCTTATTGGGGGCCTTCAGTTTCCAGATCCATAAGTAGTTGTTGCTAATATCAGATCCCTTCTAGGAGGCACTGTTGGCAAGAAGAGTGTAGGATGATTTGGTGTTGAAGAGGCCATTCTTATTGTTTTTCCAGATCATCTTATCCTCCTTTATAGGGTTGGGTGGAATGTAAGTGGTTAAAAGCATGTTTATGATGTTTGTCGGGATGTTTAGGGAGATGGAAGAAGTATCCCAGACCCCATTATTGCAGATTGTAGCAATTGTGGTTGACATGTCAGCTTCTGTTAGGGGACCTTCAACCATGGTCCTAATGGATGGGTGGTTTGAGATCCCAGGGTCATTTATGAAGTTGACTCTATTCCCTTTATGAACCACCCATCTCCTAGCTTGTGAACATGTTTTCCACCCTTTGAGAATGCATTGCCAGGTGGCTGATTTTGCTTTTTGGGGGGGTATCGCCAGTTACAGTGGTTTGCAATATGAGTTTTTGCCTAGATGGAGGATGTGTTGTGAAAGAGCCTCCAGGACAAACTTGATGGATTGCTTTACTTTTCAATTCTGCCCTTTGAATTCCCAGACCTTCCTGGGATTTAGACTTTGTGACAGTATCCCAGCCCACTAGGTCCATCTTCTTCCTATTTGGAGTGGTGCCCCAGATGAAATTCCTTTGAATTCTATCAATCTCCTTAGAAATTATTTATGGGAGTTTGATGAATTACATGACGCGGCTAGGGATACTGTTTAGGGAGGCCTTTGCTAGGGTGGTTCTCCCGGTCATGTTAAGAGGTTAGTTTTCCAACCAGCTATTTTGGAGTGCGTGTTATCAATGATGAATTGGAAATCACTATTGATTGGCCTTTGTGGAAGATGATAAAACCCAAGTATTTGCTAAAGGTAGATGTGGCCTGAATGGAGAGACTGTTGGAGTTGGACTCTGTTTGGTGGGGTTGGCAATTGGCAGAAAAATAAACTCTTGATTTAGCAAAATTGATTTTTTGGCCTGAAGCTTAATTGAAGGAGTTTAAAATGTTGATGATTGTGGAGCAATTTTTCAGGTCAGCTATTGCAAATAGAGTCAGATCATCAGCAAAGAACAAATGGGAGATCTTGGGACCAGACTTGCTTATGCTGATTGGACACCACTCCTTATTCTGGACATCCTTCTCGATAGCCCTGGAGAGTCTTTCCATGCATATGATAAACAGATAAGGGGAGAGGGGGTCACCCTGCCTGATGCCTCTGGTAGGTTTGAAAGGGTTGGTTTGATCCCCATTCACTAGGATAGAGATAAAGGAAGAGCTTACACAGGACATGATGAGATTAATGGTAGCAGTGGGAAGTTGAAAGCTTGGAGGGTGTCCCTAACGAATGACCATTCAATTCTGTCAAAAGTCTTCTCCAAGTCAATCTTTAGGATCATGTGAGGTATTTTGACTCTCATTTTCCCAAAGTGGGTGATATATTCCTAGACAATGATGGCATTGTTAGAGGCTCTCTTGTTGGAGAGGAAGCTTGCCTGACTTGGACCAATAATGTGGGCTAGGTATGGTTTGATTCTGTTGACTAGGATTTTGGTCACAGTTTTGTATACAGTGTTGCATAGACCTATGGGTCTGAAGTTCTTTATCATTGAGGCTTGGGTGCATTTTGGAATTAAGCACATGAGGGTCTCGTCCATACTAGGGTGCATATTTGCAGTTGAGAAGTAATCTTTGCAGAATTGGATAACATTTTTTTCCCACAATGTCCCAGTATTTCTGATAAAATAATGGATGTAATATATCAGGTTTCGGGGTTTTGAAGGGTTTGAATGAGAAGATAGCTCTTTTGATTTCGATATCACTGAGAGGGGCATGTTGGCTTTTGAACAGTGGATAGTGATGGATTCTGTGGGCCAGTAATGGTATTGGAGATGGGGGATTGTGAGTGAGAATAGGTGTAAAGATCCTTGAAAAATCTGACAATGGAGTCTTTGATTTCAAGGGGCTCGTGCTGCCAATTCCCTGCCTCATCTTTAAGGGAGAGGATTCTATTTCGCCTTCTTCTATTAAGAGTAGAGGTGTGGAAGAATCTGGTATTGGCATCCCCATCGGAGAGCCAACTTATCCTAGCTTTTAATTTCCAGAAGCCTTCTTTATTTTTAAGGATTGAGTCAAGATCCTCGATGAGAGTGTTTTCCAACTTTTGGAGGAAATGACTAAATTGATAGTTAGGAGATTTCTGGATCCTAGCTATCCTGGCTAACAGTCTCCTCTTTATGTGAAATATGTTTCCAAATGTAAGTTTATTCCAATTGATGACATTATTTTTGAATCTAAGAGATGAAGGGATTAAGGAGGAGTGAGTTGGGAAGGAATCTCGGATTAAGGCTGGGATGGTTGGGTGATTGCACCACATGGACTCAAATCTAAAGGGCTTAGTTTTATCAGATTGGGTGCTATTATTGAGCTTAACAAGGAGAGGGCAGTGATCTGATGGGGAAGTTACGGCCGGTGCCTTGTCTTGTCCCTAGGTAGGCATCATTTCCTTCCTTATTGCTAATGGTACCTGGGATTTCATGATTGGAGTTAGGGTCAAGAGTGGTTTCAACACCCCTGGCTCTAATGAGAGGACAGGTTCAATCCACATCTGGCAAGGGTTTTGGGACAGAGAAGAATCAGCGTCCCGCTGTAATCCATGCTGAACTCCACTGCCCTCACTGCCTCTAGCCATAGGGAGTCTGTTCTCGTTGAGCAGTAAGAGTACTAGGGTTCCTTCTCCTTGTTTGTTTCCTGACTTTTGAGTATCTCTAGGGCTTTTGTTATCTCTTTCGAGATATTTCGCAGTGGAGGCGAATGCTATTTCTATGGCGTTGAAAATGAAGGGTCATATTGAGACCATTGTTCCAGTACTGATAACTGGGGCGTCGCAGATAGGTCCGATGTTGCTGGGTCTGGGAAGAATAGAATGATGTTAAAGATCTGTTGCATGAGGTTGTACTGATGGCGTGTCGTTTGGTTGTCTGCAGGGGGTTGAAGCTGCTCTGCAGAACCATTGATTGCCATAGCTAGGCTCCAAATGTCGCTAAACCCATGTTTAGGGCTTCTGTTGTGACCCTTGCCAGATGGGCCGGGTTTTGGATGATAAAGGTTATCAGCTAGTTTCCTATCTAAAAATTATAGTATAGTCCCTGGCCATGGAGAGCAATCTCCAACCAAGACATCGGCGTGTGGTCTTGTGGCCGAGGAATGGAAGTCAGAACAATTAGGGGTTTGGTGGGTTGATCTATTTTTGGGTTTTTTTGTTTTTTCTTCTTTCGGGCTGGTATTAATTAGGAGACTTTTGGGGTAATCAAGGGTCATGACTGATGAAAAGGTTAAATCGATACTCGTACTGTGAATTTCGTAACCCGTGTCTAATACACTGGATTCAGAATTAAATATGGATCCGATTGAGTTGACGGAGATAATCGCTTGAGTTTGGGGGGTTTATCAGTGATGGCACTTGAGTATCCATGGAGGGGTTTTTTGCATAGTGCTTTGGTAGGGGTGATGTAGCTTTGTAGGAGCCATCATTGGCATTGCTGGTGGTGGAGTGGGTGTGGCCCTCTTTGGTACATGTGGAATTGGGATTTTGGTGGGCTTTACCCTAAAAAACTGACAGGCTTTCGCTTGGACCCTTTGGGCATATTGACTTATTACCCTTGGGGGCCGCCTGGACACTTTCTTTTTGAAGTGTAGGCCCCTTGTCTTTGCTAGATAATGGATATCTCCCCTCTGGTCCCATTTTCCTTTTCATGCTTGTACTGGGCCGCTCTCTTGTGGGCTGGTTCCTAGTAAGTTGGTTCATGGGGAGGGAAGAGTTTTCCTTTGTCCCATGATTTGGGCTGGTGTCCTGCACAGAGTTAGTTTCCGACTTAAAGCGGAAGGTTTTTATTTCAAGGAACTTACCGGAATTTGCATCAAACATTCAGACTTGGATGCCGTCTGTTGAACTGGTGCCTTTAACTTTCTTACACTAGGTTGTTGTTGTTTGGCGTTGTTGTGGGGGGTATCCCTATTTTCTTCTTCTGGAAAAAATTATCGTTTTTCACTCCTCTTCCTCGTAGTCATTGGCTTTAGAATTGGAGCATTCTGGCTGGTCATGTGAAGGGGGGCTTCTGCCTGTGTGTGCACACTCTTAGGGTGTGTCCTAGCCTCCCGCATCCTGTACAGAGGATGTTTTTTCCTTCATATACCACCGTTTGTTTGTGGTCCTCAATGGTGACGCATGTCGCAACTGGTGTTTCCAGTGGGATTTGAATACAAATTCGCACATACCTACCCCGTAACGTAGCTAATGTGCACGTATCAACTTTGAGAAGTTTTCCAAGTTTTCTGCCCACTTTTTTCAGTATCTCTTTGTTGTAAAATTCGATTGGCAGTTGAGGTAGTCGCACCCATATAGCAGTGAGAGATAGGGTGGCTTCTTGTGGGACAAATTTTGGTTCCCACCTTCTAACTGAGAGGAAGTTTTCGAATATGAACCATAGGCCTTCGTGTATTGTCTTGATCATGTTTTCTTCCTTTCCAAATTTGACTATAAAAAAGTCTCATCCTAGGTCAATCAAGATTAACTATTCGGAGGGGTTCCATAGTTCAATTAGTTTGGATCGGAGAAGGTGATGTGGCATACGACGACCAAACATTTTTATAATAACTGAGAAGCGCCATGGCTCATATAGCCGATTTTTATCCTCTTGAGAGAGGATGATTGGGCCTAAGTTTTCCTTGCCCTTTAACTCGCATCCTGATTTATCAAGATCTATTGCGTAGTATTCCGTTTGGGAAGTATCATTCTTGTCTAGGAGCATTTCCTTGTAAGAGTGCCCTGGGTTAATATCCTCCTCCATGGGGTTAACCCATCTTGATTCTTGAAGATAACATTCTAACATATTTAAAAGATAAAGACTAAAACCTTTATGTAACCAAATGTGATCTTGATGGCAGTGGGAGAACGGTACTTGTGTGCATTGAGAGTTCTCCAATAGAAGGGCTAGAAGAAAGAAGAATAAGAGGAGGAGGAGAAGAAGAAGAAGAAGAAGAAGAAGAAGAAGAAGAAGAAGAAGAAGAAGAAAATATCTTATGAGAGAGAAAGAGATTTTGCTAATATAAAGAGTTTATCTTCCAAATGTGTAGAAGATAAATATTATTTTTATTAAATGGGTCAAAATAGATTTAAGGGATCCAATAGAATATAATAAGTCTTTTTTTTTAATACCTCCACTTTTTTTTTAATGAAATAAAATTGAAAAATTAAATTTAATAAAAAATAATAAAATATTAGCAATAAAAACAAGATCATCTAAATACAAATAATTTATTTATAAAATTCAGGGCGTTACATTACATACTAGACTAATAATTTAGACTATTACGGAAATCGACGGTAAAACCATGTGGATTTCATTTAATTCTAGGTGTACCCCTGGGCTACTTTTTTGGCTGTTTTCACCCCTGGTTCTTCAATTTATTACGTTATTTGTTCTCATAAAGTTTAGTAAATATATGCAAGTTTGAGAACTTTAGTTAACTAAAAAAGGTCATGCCCAACGACACGTGCAAGAAAATCACATTAGCCAAATTGTTTGGATTTAACATGTGAAAACCGTGGGACCAAAATTTTGTATCAACCAACTCCATTCCCTTTCTTATTTCCATCATTTTGTGTTTCACCAGCCCCTTCTCTAAACATTTCAATTCAGAATGTATTTATTTTACATTTTATATATTAGTATGCTTGCAACTTGGCGTCCACTTTCACATTATGTTCCTTTAAATATCCATATAATTGATTATCATAATAACATCATAGTTAGAGGAGTAAATTGAATAAGTAAAACTGAGTTAATTCATTGTAAGTGTGCATAACTCCTTAAAAATTGTTACACCATAGATATTATTCTATTCCACTATAATTGCAAGTAATTTACAACAAAAAGGATATTGTTTCTCGTAATAACAAATATTGTGGATTCGAATGCGCAGTAGACAAAATCTAATGTTTCAAACACTTAAAGAGTGTTTTTAAGCTAACTTAACCTAACATAAGTTTATGTGAAAATTTAACATCTTACGAGTAAAAACAAAATGGGTGAAAATCATTTTAGTTCTTTAACTATACCTTAAAAATCAAACACATCCTCCGATATTGAACAATTACCATTTTTATCCACTACCTCAACCTCCGGCGATTGACTGGTAATTTTGGAATAGTTGACCGATTATTAAAAGGGTTAAGATGTAATTTCAGTTATATTCTCAATTAATGAATACCTTAATTAATCTTATACATCAAATTACCCCACACGTCTCCTGTTAAGTAACTCAAACGCTTCTGTGCACAAAAATGCAAACAAAATCATAACATTAAAAGACTATGAGTTAAACCAAGACAAAGCCTATGTGCAGTGTCCCTCTATTTAGCAAAATCCTTATCAGTTTAATAAAGAAAACAACCTACTAGCAGCAAATCTTGTCAATTGAAAAAGGAAATAGCTACTAGAATGCAACAACGAAAAAACAGTCAACAGTAGCTTAAAAGCACCAAAAAGGACTAGCAATGCTAGAATTACACCAAAAGCACTAGAGTGCACCAGCAGACACAGTTTACAAAACCTGCATTAAAAACAATATCAACTTCCCTACAAATTACACCAGAATAAGGGAGCACTAAAGCTTTCTCGAATAAATAAATGCAATGTTTAAGAATCTAAAGTCAAAAATAAAAAAATAATAAACTTACTAATGAAGTTTCCCAACATTTGAACTTGATGTTTTCTTTCCACATGAGCTATTATTATGCCCAATTTGATGGCAATTTTTGAAGGTACAATGAATTGATCTCTTATTTGTTGGTTCATCATCTAATTCTCGTCTCCTTTTAGTTGGTTTTCTACCTCTCTTCTTCTCTGTTTCCTCGTTAAGGTGTACAATAGGGTGATATACAATTGGTCATTTGCTCTCATCGGGTACTGGATTGATCTTTTTAGAGTAAGTCTTCACATAGAATTCTTTAATGAGTAGAGGATGAACAAATTTGGCAGGATCTTCTCTAATATGAGTCATGCAGCATAGCGCATGTCTGCACGGCACTCCACTTATTTGCCATTCTCTACATTGACAAGACATGTCCCTTAAATCCACCATATAAATTTTCAAGTTGTGCACTTCAAACAAGTGTTCATTAGCCCTGAAACAAATCAACTTCCGTCCCTCCTTCTGATTTTTAGTTATTCTTTCTCTGACTTTTGGTGGAATGAGAGTATCCAAAGCAAGAGCTTTTTAATGCCTTTGTTGAAACCTAGTCGTAGTTTTCCTTCTAATCCATTCCAATATAGTAAGAACCGGTTTCTCTCTAACTTTCACCACAAATGCGTTGAAAGACTCAATCATGGTATTTGTAACATGATCACTTTTTACATATTCATCAAATTTATGTCTTGCCCAACTCCCAAGTGATTCCTTGCAATTATATAACAACCAGTTATAAGCAGGTTTACTTATTTTTTTTTATCTCATTCATAATTTGCCAAAATTCATGCTCATTATAAGCCTTTGTTGTTGCCCAAAAGAGCTGTCTTAATTTTGGACCAGGATGCTTAACCTTAAAGTTGTTATAAAAGTGTCTAGCATAAAACCTATAGTTGGCCATTGGAAATACCTTTTTTATAGCATTTTTGAGCCTTTTCTGCCTTTCACTAATAAATGTGATGCCTCCAATATCTCATATGGAAGTATACAAACAATCAAGAAAATGCTCACATGTCTGCCCATCCTCCTCATTAGCAATCATGATAGCTAGGGGATAAATACTTGAATTTGCATCAAGGGAAACAACAAGTAATTGACCCTTAAATGGACCCTTCAAAAAAACAAGCATCAATAACAATAAAGGGCCTGCACCCATTAATAAAGCCTTAACTCTGAGCCTCAAAGCTAAAGTAAACGTTTTCAAGGATTGGGTTGCATCTAGGAGTTGATAGATCTAAATTAATGCACTTCAACTTTATAACAGCACCTGCATTAGTCTCTTTTAGGATAGCTATATATTACGGTATTTTGGCATAACTTTTTTCATGATCTCCGGCAACTAATTGTTTTTTATTTTTTATGACTCTGGTTAACTTTTGAGTATTAACATCAAGGCCATGCTTCTCTTTCAATGAAACATAAATCTTGTCCACAGACGTGTCATAGTCGGCTCTGAAATCTGACTCAAATTGTTTAGCAATCCATCTTGCACTTGCTCCATAACCTTTCATGTTTTTAACACGTGTGCGGTCCACTTAATCGTTTGATCTTAAAAAGTTATTCCATCACCATAAAGGGAAGAACGAATCCCCCATCCACATCCATTACCTTTACAAGCAGCAACAAACCTTGTCAGATCATTTTTAAGCTTCTTAATGTAAAACCCTCTTGTTTGATAAATTCTTGCATAACTTCTCTAAAATGCTTCACATCATTAAAGATTTGCCCCTTCTTTAGCACAACAATCTCCTTCTTTAATTTCTCATCATATGTATATTTAAAAATCTCACCTTGCATTTTGTCACTTACTTTTGTCATTGGGTGCTCAATTAATTTATCATCTTCACTACCCCTCCTCAAATATTCCATTTTCATCATATTCATAATCTGATAAACCATCTTCACTATTTTTTTTATGTGACTGATCTTCCACATTCTCAATCACATGTTCGTCCTCATCATCAGTCCATTGGAAATTTTCATCTTTAATTTCATTAATTCTTTTATCCATTATGATTATATTCATATGGATCTCTTTCTTTCCCAAATCCTTATGCATATTAAATAACATCTTTAAATTCGTATCATCAGTCAATTTCACTGTGACACCAGTTTTCGGATGAATAGCTTCTAAAGAAGTCATTTTACCCAGCCAAGTAGAGGGACCTCCTGCTACAGCATTATGAGTATCTTCCAACAGATCTAATATTCCATAATGATTATCATCGACATTGAAGACATGATAGCATGCTCCAAGACAATGCACCAATAAGTTAAATATATTTGATCTTTTCAAAATAGAAAAAAATATATCGGACTAAAAAAAGCTTCGCACACGTATATCAGTTGCACAAAGACTAACAATCCCCTAATATTATAAACCAATCACATTAATATAAAATAAAGTAAAATATATTTTTAATTTAAAATAAAGTTATAGCAATTTAGACAAGCAAGATGTCTATGTAACAGAATCAAACAAAATTGCTATCTCTGACTTTCAAAAGTTTTCAATATATAGGTGAAAGAAAGTACATCACGTGTGCATGAAAAGTAAATCATAGTTGCTAGTAAAAGCAAAAAATATGAGTTCTCTTTCTGCAACTAAGAACACTGAATAACAAAATTAAAGCCAAGAGTTAAAGGTTTGTTCTCTGAAAACATGAATTAACGAGGACAATTATTTGGGCATAGAGGCATTTGAGTTACTTAACGGAGGAGACGTGTGGGGTAAATGACGTATAAGATTAATTAGGGTATTTATTAACTGAGAATATAACTGAAATTATATATTAACCCTTTTAATGATCGATCAACTATTCCAAAGTTGCCAGTCAATCGCCGGAGGTTGAGGTAGGAGGATGAAAATAATAATTATTCAATATTGAAAGATGTATTTGAATTTTAAGGCGTAGTTGGAGGACTAAAATGATTTTCACCCAAATAAGAATACAATTAATATTAATTAAGTGCATCAAGGACGAAGAAGGTAGAGTTTTGTTGGATGAGGGGCTTATCCGTCGGAGATGACAGACCTACTTCCATAGTTTCTTGAACGAGGAGGGGGACAGGAGCATTGTATTGGATGATTTGAAACTCTCCGGGTATCGTTGTGACTTTAGGTATTGTAGGCGGATTAAAGTTGATGAAGTTGAGGGGGCTATGCATAAGATGAGCAGGGACAAAGCGACCGGGCCGGATAAAATTCCGGTAGAATTTTGGAAGAGTACGGGCAAGGCAGGCTTGGAGTGGCTCACTAGGTTATTTAATGTCATTTTTAAAACGAACAAGATGCCCGAAGAATGGAGGTGGACCACGATGGTTCCTGTATACAAGAACAAGGGTGATATCCAAAATTGCAATAACTATTGGGGTATCAAGCTGCTTAACCATACTATGAAAGTCTATGAGAGAGTGGTAGAGATAAGGGGGATGAGGAGTGTGTCTATTTTTAAGAACCAGTTTGGGTTTATGTCGGGGCTTTCAACTACAGAAGTCATCCACCTTGTTAGGAGATTGATAGAGCAGTATAGGGAGAGAAAGAAAGATTTACATATGGTGTTCATCGACTTAGAAAAGGTGTACGATAAAGTTCTGAAGAAGGTTTTGTGGAGAGGTTTGGAGGCTAGAGGTGTATATGTTGCCTACGTTAGGTTGATTAAGAATATGTATGATGGAGTAAAGACCCGAGTGAGGACAGTGGGTGGGGACTCAGACTATTTTTCGGTTATGATGGGGTTGCATCAGGGGTCGGCACTCAGCCCTTTTTTGTTTGCTCTGGCGATGGACGTACCGATGTGCCACATCCAAAGGGAGGTATCGTGGTGCATGTTATTTTCAGATGATATTGTATTGATTGACGAGACGCGAGATGGTGTGAACACGTAATTAGAGGTATGGAGGCAAACCCTGAAATCTAAAGGTTTCAAGTTGAGCAGGACCAAGACAGAATACTTGGAGTGTAAGTTCAGTAGCGAGACTCAAGGAGTGGAAGGGGAGGTGAGGCTGGACTCGCAGGTCATCCCTAGAAGAGGGTGTTTTAAGTACCTTGGATCTATTATTCAGGGGGTGGAGAGATTGATGAAGATGTCACACATCGTATTCGGGCGGGATGGATGAAATGGAGACTCACTTTCGGTGTTTTGTGTGACAAAGAAGGTACCACCGAAACTTAAGGGTAAGTTCTACAGAGTGGTGGTCAGACCAACGATGTTTGGGGCTGACTGTTGGCCAGTCAAGATCGCTCATGTCCAGAAGATAAAGGTAGCAGAGATGAGGATGTTGAGATGGATGTGCGGGCACACCAGGTTAGATAAGATCAGAAATGAGGTTATTCGCGACAAGGTGGGTGTGGCCCCTATTGAGGACAAGATGCGGGAAGCGCGACTTAGGTGGTTTGGTCATGTAAGGAGGAGGAGGAGTATAGACGTCCCGGTGAGGAAGTGTAAGAGGTTGACATTGGAGGGCCTACAGAGAGGTAGAGGTAGGTCAAAGAAGAGGTGGGGAGAGGTTATTAGGCAAGACATGGCGCAACTTCAGCTGACCGAGGACATGACCCTTGATATGAAAGTATGGAGGTCGAGGATTAGGGTAGTAGAGTAGGTAGTCTAGAGTGTTCATAACAGTAGTATTGGCACACAGTCTTGCTTTCTGTTGGTGATAGGTTTTTATGACTATCCGTTGTTTTCTTTCATTGTTGATCACCTTACTATCTTGTTATTTTTATTCTGCTTCTATATGACTTTTTGGTATTGTCCATTCTTGTTTATATTTTCATTAATGCGGGCTTATGCTTTCTTGAGCCGAGAGTCTATTGGAAACAACCTCTCTATCCTCACAAGTTAGGGGTAAGGTCTGTGTACACACTAGCCTTCCCAGACCCCACTGTGTGGGATAATACTGAGTATGTTATTGTTGTTGTTGTAATATGACTGCAGAACAATATATTGTATCATTTTACAGAGTGATATTAAAAATATATCAATTGAGCATTAACTTATAGTCAATGATCAGTTCATATATAAATTAGATTCTACAAAAGTATCTTATGGTAAATAAACGAATTTTGAATTCTAATATCAAAAACTCATAATATAATTTATTGTCTAAATATAAGTTATGTGTCAGACTTGAAATTTTTTATTTTAATAAATCAACACTAGATTTTAGGTTATTCGTGCTTTCGTTATTTTTTGAAACATGACATGTCAGCAAATATACCACTTAACTAAAAATAAATTTAAAGTAATCAAAACTGGTGAAAGCATAACAATGGTGATTATTTCTAAAAAAAATAATAAAGAGATACAGAAGAATACAGGTGCCAGCGAAAATCTAACAAGTTTAACACTTATCACAACTTTTTAGAGCAATCAATTTTAAAAATTGAGAGAGAAAATGGAGATGAATCAGTTGATAATTGTGGTTGTATTCATGGGGAAGAGACTGGGTTGGGAGAGATAGTGGAAAGAGATCGTGGTTTAGCAAAGTTGTATACTATACTGTGTTATTGTGAGAGAAAGAATAGAAAGTAGGAGAGAGGAAAATATTACACAACGTATTTAATAGCTTAACAGTAGGAAGTGACCATAAATACATAATTTACTATAAAACCTAAAAGGTAGCTATAG